>NC_048298.1:262857685-262934106 GCF_013100865.1 Trachemys scripta elegans
CCACCTTAACTGATTACACTCATTATAGTTGGTATGGCAACACCCATTTTTTCATGTTCTCTGTGTATGTATATATCTTCCTACTGTATTTTCCACTCCATTTTTCTTTTTGCTGATACAGACTAACAGGGCTACCACTCAGAAACCTGTCACCCTTAGAGAAGACGCAATCTATAGAATTTAACAGAGACTGATATCTCGGCTATTGAGTTGGTTATAAACTTTTAATAGAAAGTGATGGAAAATAATATTCCATAAGGATTACACCTAGTAACTATTTTAAAACATAGGCCAATGTCAAGCTTAATAGAAACTGGCTTTGCTTGGATTTCTCTTTTCAAGGATCTGCAACCAGTCTTCCCACTTTTTTCCACTTATTTCTGATTAAGATAGATATGCTGTCCTTAGCTTTTCAGAGCTGTCCATAAAAGAAGAAAAACTTTCTCATCAACTTGCTATTCTCCAGGTTGCATAGTGATAATAAACAGAGTGCATTCATTGCCCACTCAATGAGTAAGCATGTTATCATATGAGAGAAGTAAGTCTGGCAAAAAAACAAACAATTTTCACATCTTATTCACAGTAAGTGAATTCCAGAAGCAATAAGGCACATTCTGTGTTCCTTATCTGAACTCCCATTGAAGTCACTTAAGGTCATATCCTACTATCCAAAATAACCATTAATTCTGATTTTATTCATTTTATGTTCCCTAGATGGAGCAAAATGTGTCTGTTATATTTACAATGTGTTTGCATAATCTATGTCTTTGTGTTTTGTGCTTGCATTTTTTAATTGAAACTACTAAAGTGATTTAACCTGTGACTAAATTAAACCACATATAACTACAGATCTACAAAATAAATTAAAATAAATTGATTTTTTCCCTCAGTGAAAGAGTGTGATGGAGACAGCTATGATTGGGAACATAGGACTTTCAGTGACTCTCTTTCTAGGCTAACACTTTCACTCCTAATAATCCTGTACTAAATTGTCTTTCTGTCAGCCAATGGAAGTTGTCAGCTACCACTGATAAGTAATTTTCTGTCAATTTTCGCATTAGCAGAGAACATTATGAAACATTTTAATTGCTTACAGGGCCTAATTGTGATCCTGCGTTGGGAGGACTTCCAATGTAATGTATTTTAAGGGGATGGGGTACCATATATAAAGTTACCTGTTCCTTTATTTCTTTAGTGTACTGAGTAACATATTTATATCTATATTTATCTTTCAATTAAAAATAAGTTCACCAGTGGATTTTCCCTTTACATGGCTCCCTATTTATGAACTCTAGATAGAGAAATCAATTAGGAAATATGGTATCTCATAGGTCAGTTTACACACTAGGGTGCTTATTCAGATGTATTCTCTACTTTTTTTTTTTTTAATAGAACAGTTTGTCCAACATTACCTTAATGTTTTAATTTTTCAATGTAATGTGTATAGAGGAAACTAATGCCTTGACCTCTAAACACCTCTTATTTCAACTAAGAATTGTATGTTACATTATTGATTTAACCTTTAAAATAGTCACTGATGATTAAATAGTCACAAATGAGATATTGTAGCATGTAGATTCATAGATGAACAGCTTTTAAGGCCAGATGGTACCATTGTGATTATCTAGTATCAGAGGGGTAGCTGTGTTTGTTGCTTTTTACAGATCCAGACTAAGAGTCCTGTGGCAACTTATAGACTAACAGACATATTGGAGCATAAGCTTTCGTGGGTGAATACCCACTTCGTCAGACCCATGCGTATGACGAAATGGGTATTCACCCACGAAAGCTTATGCTTCAATATGTCTGTTAGTCTATAAGGTGCCACAGGACTCTTTGTTGTGATTATCTAGTGTCTGATGTCCTGCATACCTGCTTCAAGTATTCTAGCATTTAAAGATTTTCTGTGATGGAAAAATCCACCATAATCCATGGTAAATGGTTCCTATGGTTAATGTAGCATGGCATGATTTAGAAACACCTTTCTGTTTATACGGGAACTTGAAAGTCAATGGGAGTTGGGTACCTAATTTGCCTTCCAGCCTTTGAAAATCTTCCCCTATAGAATTTTTTCCTGTGGGAAAACACATTTGTCTCCTCAAGTAAAAGGTCTTTATTGGAGTGGCTGACCTGATATCACTAACCAGATTCACCCATTTTGCAGGAAAACCCACTAGAAATTGAAACAAAATCTGACGTGTTTTCAGACTTTTTACCAAATTATTGTGGCTGGGAGAGAATGTGTGCTGCTTTGCCACTCCCTCCCCAAGAGAAAAAACAAGACGTTTGGGCTCAAAATCTCGACAGATGTCAAGCATCCACCAGAGACCTTGTGTTTCACACTAGTCCTAGTATCTCCCGCTGGAACAACTCAGCCAAAGACTTTCAAGCCTGAGTCTGTTCCTGGAATCACCCTGCTATGGTTATGTGGTTCCCACAGCATGTAGGAACCCCGCAGCAAAATAAATAATGGTTTGTGAGGTGATATATATGTGCCCTCCCCTCCATCCCTGTTCCCAGGCTCCTCTTTCTAAATACAGATTTCCAAACCCATAGAAGGCTAGCAGGCAGTATTGTAGAGGGAGCTGGAACCTTAGCCCACAGATACATGGGAATTTTCCACTCCTGTACAGAGCAGAGTACAAATCTAGACCATAGTTATCACAGAGGTAGAGCTAAGACATATTACAACCTAACTATATAATACTACCTACTACTGTTTTAGCAGGACTCCTTTACAAATAAACATTGCAATTCTCCTCAGAATGATTATTTACCAGTCCCAATGTAAAATTTCTCCAGCTACATTTCTATTTTTAAATATATCAATTGCATTATCACTTCAAATGACATTTTGACACTTGCTTTGTTTCTGTCTGATCTTTTAAAAAAAAAAAAAATCTAGTCCCCTCCATTAAAGAGTGGTTGCTAAGGATTTCTAAATTGGTTTGAATTAAATACAAGGCAACCTGAATCTTCACCTAACCTCCAAATGAATCTTTTTGGTTTCTAAAATATCAGCTACTTTAACTCGTGGCATAATTTATTTTATATTTTCACACAATTCTCCCTGTCATGGCATGAGCTTGCACTAAAGGTGGAAGTTCCAAAATAACACGATCAGATTATCTTGGGATATAGCGAGTCCAGGGTTGTAGAACCAAGCACTTCAGATAGTTAGGATTTGGACATTTCCCCTAGTTAGACCTTCAAAACTTCTGAGGCCCACTCTTCACTAAGCAAAATAGCATGGAGGTGTGCACTGTCATTGTCTGTGCTGCTCTGTTTGTATGGATTAATAGTGTGCATTAGTTTTCCAATTCAGTTAGTTCAGCAAATTTCATTACCACTAAATTACTTTTTTTTTTTTTTAAATAAAGACTCTGGCATTGATTGGATTCTGAGGGAGGCATTTGTGTCAGGAATAGGAGTCCAATTATCCCATCTGTTGCACACATGCAAATCCCATTGAAGTGAATGGAAATTGCAGAAATGTAAGTGATGGGATAATCAGTGCCCGCCCCCCGCCCCCGCCCAAAATGTATGCATGGTCCTTTGAATTGGTTTAGCATTCCTAGTTTTCTAAAAGCAAAAGATTTTCACAAGCCAACTGTCTCCATTCAGAAAGTTATATTAAGGCTTTCAAAGGGGGTGGGGGGGGGGGAAGACTCCATATGAGTTGCACCAAAGTAAGATTTTTAGCTGTTTTTCTTGTTCAGATGTGAGCTGTGGTCTCAAACTTTGTGACTGACCTTCATGGGAGGATTACGCAAGACAATGAAAACTGAGTGCATGAATATTTTTATTTGCTTGATTTTCCCTTAAGCTTAATTAAAAACAGACCAGTCTATGAGTTCAATATCTTCATTAATGATCTGGAGGATGGGGTGGACTGCACCCTCTGCAAGTTTGCACTAAACTGGGAGGAGTGGTAGATACGCTGGAGGGTAGGTATAGGATACAGAGGGATGTAGACAAATTAGAGGAGTGGGCCAAAAGAAATCTGATGAGGTTCAACAAGGACAAGTGCAGAGTCCTGCACTTAGGACGGAAGAATCCCATGCACTGCTACAGACTAGGGACTGAATGGCTAGGTAGCAGTTCTGCAGGAAAGGACCTGAGGGTTACAGTGGACGAGAAGCTGGATATGAGTCAACAGTGTGCCCTTGTTGCCAAGAAGGCAAATAGCATTTTGGGCTGTATAGATAGGGGCATTGCCAGCAGATTGAGGGACTTGATCATTCCCCTCTATTCTGCATTGGTGAGGCCTCATCTGGAGTACTGTGTCCAGTTTTGGGCCCCACACTACAAGAAGGATGTGGAAAAATTGGAAAGAGTCCAGCAGAGGGCAAGAAAAATTAGGGGACTGGAGCACATGCCTTATGAGGAGAGGCTGAGGGAAGTGGGATATCCTGTCCACAGAATTGCCCTTCTTCCAACACCAGAGTAGTAGTGGCAAACAAAAATCCCTATTAGAACCCATGCTGCCAAGGATGGTAGAGGAAAAGGAATGGCAGTGGCCAGAAGCATCTATACTCCAAGTGACTGCAGGGTTCCTGAGTGGGATCATGAACCACTAGTTGGACTCTAGCAGTGTCTCTGCTGTTAAAAGCAGCAAGAGATTCTGATTCTTCTAGAGCATGCGTCTCTGGTCTGGAAGCTGTCCTCACTATATAAATCAGAACGAAGACCACCGTCATCAGCCACCATGAAGTTGAAAAGCAAGTCACATCCAAGGTGTGTTAATGTTTTTTTCTTTTGTTTAAAAACTAGCTTGCATGAAGTCACACTAATGGTCTTGGTTAAAACATAATTTTTCAAATGTTTTGCTATTGGGTATGTTATTTCAAAAGAGGAAAGTAGGCCAAAAGCAAGATAAATAACCTAAAATCTAGAAAACATCACATAGGATGAAATTCTAATACAGGTCATTGTATGAACAACACACCCTTATGGTTTCATTTCAAAATCCTTTTAACTATATTTTTGATAATTGTGAGAGTGTTTCAGTTATTGTGTGAAGATACAGCAAGATACCATTGAAAAGCTTTGGGTTCCTACGGTTTTGCACCTCAGAGAGCATCTACAATATTATTTGAGCAAATCCTAGTGACTTCTCAGGTCCTCCCAGTAGCTGAAAATTTATTTTATATATATATTTAACATACCATTAAGTGAAGTATTCTTTAGTGGCAAAATCTTCTGTCTTTATGAGGTGTGCAGATTTCAGTATTTGTAAAGCACTAAAGTAGAGCGAATTAATTACATTACCCTGGGAATTCAGAGCAAATTCAAGTGAATATTGTTTAATCTGAACAAATGAAACAGTCTTAATTTCTGTGATTTACAATGCAACAGACATTGTATATATAGATAGTCTAAAATTCAGAGATTTATTCTGTTGGGAAATATTATCTTGTCAGTACAAAGGATTCAGAGCTGGTAATAGAATATGGAACATTTTATTTTAGTTATTCAGAGTGACTGAAGGCCGATCACAAATGGTCAGTATTATAAATGATGGTTGTTTCATTACAGTAAAAAGAAAAAAAATGTTGGTAATCTTAGTCTAATTCCCAGATAGCAGGTGTTTACATTATGAAGTATTACAATGAAACAAATTGGAAACCAGTTCTATACACTCAGTAAAAAGACTAAGGACTAAAGTCCTTATCCTGCCATAGGATCTGCATGGGAAGACATGTGTCTCTACTGCTCTGACTGCAGAATCAGGGCTTAAATGGGGATGGAGACTGAATTGCCCTCTCACCCTAGGATGGGCTTTCCAAGTTGCAGGTGAAGCACATTAGCAAGTCAGTGGGGAATCTTGCAGGGCTGCTGAATATGCTGTACTAGTTCTATGGATAATTAAAGGACTACAGTCTCTAGTGCAGTGGTGGGCAACCTCCAGCCTGTCAGGGTAATCCGCAAAACAGTTTGTTTACATTGACCATCCGCAGGCACTGCCGCCCACAGCTCCCAGTGGCTGCGGTGTGCTGTTCCCAGCTAATGGGAGCTGCAGGAAGCTGTGCAGAAAACCAGTAATTGTAGCACATGTGGGCAGTGGAGTTTTTATAGCATGTTGCGGGGGGCTCAGAAAGAAAAAGGTTGAGAATATACTTTACTGGCCTTCTCCTAATGCCTAAAAAAAGTAAAAACAAAACAAACAAAACAAAAAACAAAAAACCTCCCATAGGAAAGCACATGGAGACCCAGAATTCAGTCATTAAGGAGTTTTGGCAAGGATTGCATAGTATCATCATCGCCACTATCAAGTCCAAATAGAACAAGAGGAATAAACTTTGTTATTAAATACCAGCTTTATAAAATCTTATTTTGTTTCTTTATCATTATAACAATTTAATTTCTAGAACATAACATGGCTACTTTATAATCCACATGCACTGTCTTCACAGTTATACATAAACATAAAGAAAACAACTTAAATCTAAACAGGTCAATCCCCACAGAAACACTCTGAGAAGAAACTCAGAGTTCCCAAAAAAACTTAGGTTGAGTTCATCCACGTTTCTGTTACAGTCTTCAGTCACCAAAATCTGTACAATCTGCTGAGTCAAAAGCACTGCAACAACATCTTCCACTTGCTTGTAGAAACCTTCAGCTGGACTCTACCTCCTCCTCTGCTAAATCACTTAGTTAGCTAGCCAGCTAACTAATTAACCCTCCACCCAATTTAAGGATATAGAATTTTTTTTTTTTTTTTAAAACCCTGTTACAAGGATATAAAAGTAAGAAGCAAAATATAAATTACTCTTTCCCCAACATCACATTTAAATAAGAGAAAATTTGGCAAATCATATAGCTGAGACAATTTAACTAAAATAGTATGACTAAAATTAAACATTCAAAGTATACTATTAAAATGAAAGAAATTAGTTTTCCCTCCTAATTTCCCCTTTCTATCATTAAGGCTACCAGGGCTTCCCTTTTGGAGGGTTAACAATATCACTTAACTCTGAAGCAGTTTGTAGCAGGTAAGGGAAAACAGCCTGTTTCTGCTCTTGTAGTTCAGCTTTTCCCAACCCACACAGGTCACATGGCCTTTTGCAAAACAGCTGCTCTGACTACTTGCCCTCCATAGAGTCTGAGTCCAGCTACCTATTGAGCATACCCAAAACTACCACACCCACTATCAGTAATGTCTGTGTGTGGACTAACTGTGCATCTGACTAGCAACAATTACCCAGACAACTCATTCCTACCCCCTTCTCCTGTATAGATCACCTAAAGAGATCTCCTTATTAGGTATGTGGGTTACATCTATACTGCAATAAAAGACCTGTGGTTGCCCAGGTCAGCTGACTCAAGCTCATGGAACTTGGGTTGTGGGGCTATACATTTACAGTAGGGATGTCTGGGCTTGTGCTGGAAACTGGGTTTTGGGACTCTCTCTCCTTGTGGGGGTCTCAGAGCCTGGGATTCAGCCCAAGACCAAATTTACACTGGAAATTTTATAGCCCCACAGCCTGAGCCCTGTGAACTCAAGTCAGCCGACCTGGGCCACCTTCGGCAGTGCTGCTGGTCTTCTAGCCCTATGTAGAAGTACCCTGAGACACACTGCTGCAGGCTGCCACCCGCTGTGTGATTTAGGCGCTCGAGTCCCATTTTCAGTATTTACCCCATGTTTCCTGAGAGCCTATGTATACATTGCAATCAGAGGTATGACAACAGTATGTGTATATATACAAAGGACATTCATAAAGTTTCTAGCCTGACCAAAAAAAACCCCATAATTCACAATCAATTTTTTTGATTTTTCAACATATCCCCCTGAACATCAATGCATTTAGTCCAGCATAGCTGCAGCTTAGCTGTGCTTATCTTGTAGAAGTCCTGCATATCCAGAAACTCTCCAACTGCTGCAATTACCTCACTTTCATTATTTATCATCTTCCCATGAAAGTCCTCCTTCAAATTGGGGAACAGGTAGAAATGTGAGGTAGCCAACCATTGTGAATAGGCTGGATGGGGAAGCAGCAGAAAGCCACATTTGGCCACTGTAACCTAGGACATGTGGGTGATGCATTGTCCTGGAGAAGCAAAAGGTTATAAAAAAAATGCTCTCTTCTGATCAATACTCAACATATTAGGTACCCATCTTGCTGATACTTTTTTCATGCCCAAGGCTTATTTGAAGATGGGGGTGCACTGACTCAATGCTGATGCCAACAGTCTCAGCAATGTGCCTGACAGTTGCTCTTCTGTCATTCATCACCATCTTGGGGACTGCACCATTAGCATGAGGGATAGCTCAGTAGTTTAAGCATTGCCCTACTAAATTCAGGGTTGAGAGTTCAATCCTTGAAGGGGCCATTTAGTGGAGTGAAAATCTGTCTGGGGATTGGTCCTGCTTTGAGCAGGGGGTTAGGCTAGATGACTTCCTAAGGTCCCTTCCAGCCCTGATAGTCTATGACTCTATCAACTTTTTCTGGGGTGGCAGCTTCTCCAAGATATCCAGACCTTGGCTTAGCCTCTGTGGTGATTCTCCCTCACTCAAATTCAGCAGCCCAATTTTTTACTGCGGCACATCAAGAAGTATCAACCACCACTGTTGCCACCAGATCCTCATGGATTTCTTTTGGGGGGTCAAACCTTTCTTAGGGAGGTACTTGATCTCTGCTCTGATTTCATTCTCCATTTTTCAAACATTCAGTAATTGACTCACTTTGACACATCTTCATATAAGTTCTGCACAGATGAACAAATGGCTTCCAACAAAGAAGCCAATCCAAATATCAGTACTTCGATCTGTGAAATCTGTTGGGCCCTCACATATCATTACATAGTTCTAATTAGATATTTAATGATATGAATGACCATTGTAGCGGAGCTAGTTTTTATCTAGATAGCTTGTGTAGCAATAGCAGCTGGAGCATGTAGCCAGGTTCTTCTGGGTGGGGTTGTACAGCTCATGCTGCTACCTGTGGTGCTGCAGCTTCACTGCTATTGTTATTCAAGCTAGCTCGATCAAAGCTATATTGAGTATGCAATCTTCTGTCCCAATGCAGTGCAGACATATCCTATGTCTCAGAGGATGAAATATGGGACTCAGACTCCTAAGTCACTTTTTGAAAATGGGTCGTAAGCTCCTATTTTTATTAGGCACTTTAGAAAACGTTACCCTGAGTGCCTTCTTTCCATGGATCTGCAAGTGTTTCCCAACAATTAATGATTTAATCTTCCTAACACTCTTATGAGATAGGCATTATTACTCCATTATAAAGAAGGGAAATTTTGTTACAGAAAGTGTAAGTTATTTGCCCCCAAAAGTCACACAAGAACTGTGGCAGAGCCAGAAATGAAATGCAGATCACCTAATTTCCAGTTCTGTGCTTTAGCCATATGACCATTCTTACTTTGTATGTTAAGAACAAATACATTTAAAAAAAATGGTTCTCTGATATTTTTCTCCATCAAATGGAAGTTGTAGTTCACAAATGTAATGACATATGGTAAAGTCAATATCTGAATGGTTCCATTATAATTTGCAAGAGAAAAGGCAAAGTAATATCTGAACCCATTATAAATTACCTATTATTTTCTCTGTTTTTTTTTTCATAACTTGCTGGCTGTTCTAGTAGCAGCTGGATAAATTTGGGATGATCTAAAAAAGGCATCTATGCAAAGAAAAGCACTGTGTGATGAATTAGACTCACTGCAGAGCACCCAGCCAATCATGAAACAGGGATGCAATTTCATGCCTTTATAACTAACATTTCAAAAATAGGCATGATTTGAATTTCACACCCATCAGCAGTGATCATGCTAGTCATCTCTCCCCTTTCTTAGGGCATTTTAGCATTTGACTTCCTCAGTTCATTAAGGATTCAGTCCTGCAGAGGTGTAGAAGGGGCTGGAGGGTGACACATGCTAAGCAACTCCTGATCTGACACTCACTCCTTGCTTTCTTCTGAGCCAGCAAGGTGAAATAGAGATAATGTAATTTGTTTGCCAATTCTGTGGATCTGCAATTTATTTCAGATCTGTTGAAGTGTCACTTTATCAGGGCCAGATCCTGAAATCCTTACTGATGCTAGTACTTTGCTCCTCAAATAGCTCTTCAAATTTCAATGGGACTTCTTTCAGAGTTAGCAACTTTCTCAGCACAAGTAGGAGCTCAGACTCAGCACAGACTATGTGTGCCAATGGAGCTTCATGCACACTAGCACAGAATTTATTTACTTAGAAATTAATATATTCCATAGATCATTAGGCCAGAAGGGATCAAGGTGACGATATAGTCTGACCGCCTGTATAATACAAGTCATTGGACTTCCTTGAATTAAATTTGTGCTTCAAAATGCAATGTATTTGTTGGGGGGAGGGATAGCTCAGTGGTTTGAGCATTAGCCTGCTAAACCCAGGGTTGTGAGTTCAATCCTTGAGGGGGCCACTTGGGGATCTGGGGCAAAATCAGTACTTGGTCCTGCTAGTGAAGGCAGGGGGCTGGACTCGATGACCTTTCAAGGTCCCTTCCAGTTCTAGGAGATAGGATATCTCCATTAATTTATTTAATTATATTTTCTAGAAAAACAGACTAATCTTGATTTAAAAATTTCCAGTGATAGAGAATCCACCACAGCCGTTGGTAAGTTATACCAATGATTAATTACCCTCACTGATAGAAATATGCACCTTATTTCTAGTCTGAATTTGCCTAACTTCAACTTCCAGCCAGTGGATCTTGTTATACCATTGTCAGCTAGATTATGTTGCCAGATGGGCCTAGTGTTTCCTTTGTCCATTACAGTTATGTTAAAGCAATTGTTAGTATATTGGCCAGAGTACCAGAAGATTGCAAAGCTATATTAAGTGGAGACAATACAAATTCATTAAGTAGAACCACAAACATGCTTGCTAGGTAAAATATAGTTGGCTATAAGTTGTAAATGGAATCACAAGGGGAACATAACTGAACTCTCACAGGCGTAAAGGAAAGGTTGACCACAGATGTGAAATCAGTGTAATGTACAATGTTAAAATGAAATGATTGATTGTAACTCTTGTTTTGAACTTGTACTAGTGTTATTGTTATCTAAGTAAAGTTTTTATGTTTCTTTATGGCTGGATGTTTGGGGCACAGTGGAATTTGTAAGACATTAATAACTTGACCTTTGTTAATGATTGGATGACACCAGCTACTCAACTTATCTTTTATTATCATACGAGTTTAACATGTAGCTTATAAATATCTATCAGATTGTAAACCAGCTCAGGTCAAAGTGAGCTGCAGCCTGAGCCCTAGCTGGGTAAATATTGCCTTTCTACATGAGATCTGTCATATCTGTAGTCAAGGCAGTGTGGTGTAATAAACCAATTTAAAAGTAAACCATTCAACATCTCATTACTTAATAATCAAGATCAAACTCAGTTACCACTGAAGAGTCCTCTATTATCAAATAGCTGTTCCCCCATGTAGGTTCTTATAGCCTGTGATCAAATCACCCCTTAACATTCTCTTTGATGAGCTAAACTGATTGATCTTCTTGAGTCTATCAATATATGACTTTTTTTAACATTCCTTCATTCATTTTCATAGCTTTTTGAACCCTCTTCAATTTTTCAACACCCTTCTTCAGTTGTTGACACCAGAACTGGACACAGTATTCCAGTAGCGGTCACACCAGCAGCAAATACAGAGGTCGTATAACTCCCTACTCCTACTAGACATTCCCGTATTTATGCATTCAAGGATTGTATTCGCCATTTTGGCCACAGTGTCACACTAAGCGCTCATATTCAGATGATTACCCACCATGTCCCCCAAGACTTTCACACAGTCACAGATTCTCAGGAAGATGTTCCTCATCCTGTAAACATGGCCTACATCCTTTGTTCTTAAATATATATATATTATATAAAAAAGCAATTTAGCTGTATTGAAATTAACATTGCCTGCACCCACCTTACTAAATGATCCAAATCACTTTGTATTAATGACCTGTCCTCTTCATTTACCATTCCCACAATCTTTTAGTCATCTGCAAACTTTTATCAGCAACAATGTTCTGTTTTCTTCAACATCATTGATACAAATGTTAAATATAGAACCAAGAAACAATTCCTCCAGGACCCCACTAGAAACACACTTGCTCAGTGATGATTCTCAGTTTACAATTACATTTTGAAACCTATCAAATTAGCCAGTTTTTAATCCATTTAATGCATGCCATTTTGATATTTTATCATTTTAGTTTTAATAAAAAATTAATTTGGTACCAAGTCAAATGGCTTACAAACATTTAAGAATACTACCTCAACACTGCTATCTTTATCAACCAAACTTGTAATCTCATTTAAAAAAAAATATCAAGTCAATTTGATAGAGTCTATTTTTCATAACCCCCCCCCCCCGACTACTTTTCTAACAAGTAACTGGATCTTTAACTGTGTTGGCCGTAGATTTCTCCTTGTGTTCTTTTGATTCCCATACTAATTTTCCAGAATTCCTAGCTTCTAATTTGTTTTCATTGCTATCAACTTTTTTTACCTGCCTTCACTTCTCCTCTAAGCCATTTTTAAACCTATGTAGCTTTCTCTCTCTATTCTGCAATCATCATCATCACTCCAATATACCTAATAAGATATTTTGTGCTACATTCTAGGTGTCGGTAAGAGAGGTTACTGTAGCCCAGTGGTCTAGCTTGCCTTCATTATATTCACTGTTTTGCATTATATTCAGCAGTAATGCAAGGAACCTACAGGCCTCTATCCTGTAAGACATTAGCTTCAGCAAGTTAGCATAAGGCGTGAGGCCTATGATCTTTGAACAGATACAGTTTGAGAAGATAAATGGCCAATGGAAACTCATTGTTTGGAGAGCTTAAAATAGAGTGTTTAATGGGAAGTTCCAGTCACAGGTACATGATCCAACCACAAGTGTGTCATGGCAACAATTTGATGTTTACAACAGGTACATGAGCTACATTAATACATACCGAAACACAAAGGGGCCATGGTAATGAATTGACATATATGATAGTAAGTTGAGATCATTGGGATAACAGGCTTATAGGGAAAAAAAAAAAAAAAAGACACTCCAACATTAGTAAGATGTGGAAATACAAATAAGGAAAAAAGGGGGAAATCCCCTACTGAATATGTATGAAACATAGTGGCATCACTGTGACATATTATAAAAGTTGCATTCCAGCGTAGGGGTGGAAGGAGAAGCAGATGTAGTCCTTGGGAGGTGCCAGGATGATGGCTACTGATGATGATGAGGAACGTGATTGTGATGAGGAAGATGGCTAACATTTCAAATTGTTCTACAAGGAATGGTGTAAGTATATGGATGTGCAGATGTGCATTCTGTAGTATTTCTATCTGCCTTATTGAGTTGGGGTGTTTGTGGCTGTACTAAATGCATTAATAAATTCTTTGTAAATATAGAAGAGTTCCTATGGTCTGAGTGCTAGAACTAGGCACATCAGAGTTCCCACTATATAATAATTTAAATAACACTGGGCCTGATCTTGTATCAAGAACCTGTCAACCTTCAAAGTGATAACTGGGGATTCTTAAGTAATCAGTATAATCAATCCATAATTTATAGATTGGACTACTTTACTTACCTGTAACTGGAGGTTCTTCAAGATGTGTAGTTCCTAGCTGTAGTGCATTGAGGGTTTATGTATCTGGAGCTGGAGATTTTTCAAGTAGTAGTGTCTGTTGGTCCACACATGCATCCTTGGCTTGCCTCATGATTTCATCCAAGGTAATAAAGGGAGAAGTGGACTAACTGCATCTCCAGTTCCTTCTCCACCACAAATCCAAAAGATCCAGAGCAGAGGGGAAGGAGGGCAGGGAATGGAATACAGATGTGGGATAATTAGTTTCATTAGTTCTGAGGATGGCCTTCCAAAACCTAGCAGTCAACAGGTGAGTAAATATGGAATGTCCTTTCACAGGGGCTGGAAGGTGAGAATTGTCACTATGGACCTCGAGAGAGTTGAGGGCGAGACCCAAAGTCTTCAAGTAGAGGAGGTAATGAAAAAGAAGGGGATTCTCCACCTCTTCTGGGGAAGTCCTTTCTGTTGGGCCGAGGAGGTGAAGTGGTTCCATTTGGCCCAGTAGGAACACCTAGTGGACTCCTTGGTGCTGCTCGAGAGGATTTCTTGCACTTTTGAAGAGCAGATGCCCATCCAAATACCATGCTGTGTGGTGAAATGTCTGAATAAGGATGGCTGATCTTGTCATTGTGTTATATTAGTGGCTCGCAGAAAGTGGGGATGGGAAGTGGAGGGTGAACTAACATGCGGAGAAGGTTGGGAAACCAGAATGGTTTGGGCGATCAGGATGATCATTGCTCTCTCCCACTTGATCTTGTGTAGTACTCAGGATGGGGGGTGGGGGGGGAAGGCATAGTTGATTGGGTCCATATGTGCTGCACTTGTTGTTGGAGTGTCCCATTGGTTGAAGATGTCACTTACTACAGTGTTGTGGAGCTTTAACTTGTGATCGGTCACGAATCTGCTGAGTGAGTCTGCAATTGCATTCTGAATCCGCAGAAGACAGGCTGCAGATAGGTTCTTGTGGGCAATTCACCAATTCCATAGATTTACCACCCCCACAAACAGAGTGGTTTACTTTCTGCTCCTTCATTTGTTGATATAGTAAACAGTTGTGGTGTTGTCTAACATAAGAACATGAAGGGAGAAATATTTGGCATGCCTTCCTTATAGCCCTGAGTTCCAGAATGTTAATTTACACCCTCGATTCACGAGGGGTCCATGTTCAGTGTGCCATGTGGTCACCCATATGTGCTCTGCACCCTGTAGGATGTGTCAGAAATGATAGTCTTGTCGGGGAGGATGGGAGAAAGGGGATCCCCACACAAACTTGCTGCAGGTCCATGCACAACTGGAGGGAAGAGTACTTTGGGAGGAACTGTTAGCATCATGTCCATGGCATAGCATGGGGGTGAGTAAAATTCTCTGGAGCCATATCTGGAGGCAGAAGAGGAGAAGAGTGAAGGGAGTGACATACGTACACAAGGCCATGTGGTCAAGGAGGGATAGGCATGCCCGAGCTGGGACAGAAGGACTGTTGACTACTCAGGCTATGAGTTCCTTCAGAGATTGGAATCTGTCCCTTGGAAGGTACACTTGTACAGTGACTGATATAATAGAGGCCCCTATGAAGTCCAGGACCACGTGGGTTCAGAGTTGATTTTTCAATATTGATACTGACCCTAAGCAACATGGAGGTTGAAATCTGGGCTTCATCACTGGAGCACGTTGTCATTGACACAGGAGACTACGAGGACCCCATAATGCCTAAGGTAGGCCTCCATGACAGAGAAAACTTTTGTTGAAGATCCTGGAAGCAGTGGTGAGTCTAAATGGCAGGACCCTGCACTGAAAGTGCTGAGGGTCTACCGTAAACCTTAGAAGCCATCTGTGGGCTGGATGTGAAAATAAGTGTCCTGCACATCAAAAGGCAAAAAACACATGCCTTATTTTAACAGGATGATGGCTACTGAGGTGACCATACAACATTTGTATTTGCAGATGAAGCAATTGAGACAGATCCAGGATTGGTCTCCATGTGCCTTTCTTTTTGGGTAGCAGGAATTAATTTGAATAGAATATTGACAGTCTGGAGGAACCTTCTGTCACCTTTCTTTGTAGTAAGGAGTCCACCTCCAGGATGAGTATGCTCTCATGAGAGTGGTCCTTGAGGATGGAACAAGGTTGGGGATGTGCATGAGGTATGGTAAAGAACTTGATTGTATCTCCAGAGCGGATGACATTTATCACCCATTGTCTGTTATTATTATACTCCAACCTAGTAAAAAGTGTGTTAGACAACCAACAAAGTGGGTGGGATGGTTGTAGGGCAGCAGGCAATGTGGTTGATAGCTCTCCAGGGTGCCTCACAAATACCTCATCTGTGGGGGTTACATCTGGGAGGAGGAAGACTGCAAGGGTGGTCTTGGAGGATGAAATCTTTGAGGGTTCTGATGCTTTCTTGGTGGTTCATAAGGCTGTTAATGGGAAAAAATGGGAGGTCCTGTAACACTGTGTGGGCTGCAAGCAGTAGAACTTAGGTTATGGTGCCAGTGTGTAAATACCCAAGAAATGGAGTGTAGCTCTTGAATCCTTGAGGGTATGGAGGGAATCATGCATTTTCTGGTTGAAAAAGACAGGATTCATAAAAAGGGAAGTCATTGATGGTATTTTGTACTTCCCTGAGAAAACCAGAGAAAAGGAGCAACAATTCCCTCCTCATGATGATGCCCGTAGCCATTGAATGTGATTAGGTATCTGCTGCATCTGCTACTGCTTGGAGCGAGGTCCTTGCTACAAGCTTTTCCTCCTCAATTTTTGCCTGGAAGTGGGTGCTGTCCTGTTGTAGCAGTTTCACAAAGTCCTCCAGTTTGCTGTAACTCATGAAATCCTATTTGGGAAGTAATGCCCGATCATTCAAAATTCTAAATTGAAGGTTGACTGAAGAGACGATTTTGCCGCCTAAAAGGTCCAGTTACTTGTGCTCCCTGTTGTGGATGCTGTTGCCTAACCCCTTCCATCGCTGCCTGGATAAGTGAATTGGGAGGTGGGTGTGAGAACAGATGTTTAGACCCTTTGGCTGGTATATAGTATATTTTTTCTGCACACTTTGGGGTAGCCATACATGTGGCCAGCGGATGCCAAACTGTGTGAGCTGACTCAAGGATGACAGTTGATTGGCAGAGCAACTCTGCTTTGCCCTAATAAGTGAAGTATATCCAGCAGCTAATGCTGAGTGTCTTGGATCTCTTCCATGGGAATGTTAAGCTCTGCAGCCATGCAACATAGGAGATCCTGGAACTGGCAGTAATCATCAGGAGATGAGGGGATGTCTGAACCACTGCCTCATCAGGAGAGGAAGATGGGAATCTCTCCTGTTTTGGTGGTACCGTCGGAGCCATACTGAGTGGCTTCAGATGCATGGGTGCATGCGTAAACCCTCAGTTGAATAGAAGAGCCCTTGAAGAAGAACCCTGTGGTTACTAGGTTATTGACAAAGACAAGCAAATTACATCTTTGAAATGGTACTACATCACTGAAATGCCGAGTGTGTGTACGGTTTGTACATATGGCTCTTTATCAACAGTCAGATTGTGGCTATTCTTCCTTTCGGCCAGGGCTCTCTAGAATGGAATGCTCCTTTCAAAATATGTAAATCCTGCTACACAGTAGACTACATGGTGAGTCTTACAGAAAGAAGAAGGCATCAATCTGTCTCAAATACATGGGATTACTTGTAAATATCAGCATGCCTCATGCTACCCATTGAAAGATGTATTTTTGCCACTTAGAACTTGGCTTATGTACAGAACCACTGCCCTGACTCACCATGTCTATTGGGCACATTCTGGACAGCTCTGCTGAAAGCTGAGCAACTTCTCTCAGCACTTCCAACCTTTCCACACCTAACAGGATTAAGCCGCCACACTATCAGACTCAGCTTTGCCTGTATAGTATATTAGTTATTTTCCAATCCTTTACAGTGTTTAATGAAGATATTATATAACAGCATAAAATACTTTTAGTATAAAACAGGACCACATCCTACTCCAGTTGGGAATCCTGATTCTCACTTTATTCATATGAATAATCTTTTCAAGAAGCATATGATCCATATGATTGTATAAAGCACAGAAAATGAAACAGCCAGCTTTAAAGTCTTAATATCTTTTCCACTAGGAAAAAAGCAACTTACCTTCACTACATTTCTCAATGGGAAAGGGTGGATAAGAAAAGCATTTTCATACGTGTACCATTGTGTACATAAATGTACCAATGTGTGCTACACTATTTTGTCCCTTTTCCTGTGCCTCAGTTTATAAAGAAATAAAATAAAAATAGGAGTAAATAGGAGTGGTGATTACTAGATAAAGCAAGCTATCTTTATTAAGCTGGGATGCGATCCTTTGAAGTGCAGGGTGCACTCATCTCCATCTGAGGTAAAAAGGAGTTGATACTTAGCCCCTCTCCAAGTTGAACCCCTGGACCTATGCTGAGTTCATTATCCAAACAGATTTACTGTAAGCCCTATTCTGACAAGAGAGGAGAAATTCTATTTAGCTATCCAGCAAGATACATGTTTTCAAAATCAAACTGCACAACTGGAAAAAAAAATAAAATAAAAAACCACACACACACACCACAACTAGGAAATCAAATCTTAGGAAGAAAGCCTAAATAGCAAATCAGACATATTATTTGTGATTCCACCAAATGTTGTAATTTACTAAACTGCTATGATAGGATCAAATCTGCAAGATACAGAGCATCTGTCATGAGGTTTTAAAGAATCTATTTCCAAAACATTTACTTTCTTCACCTATCTCAGAACAAACATTGGAGGCAAGGCTTTTAAAGAGATAATTATAAATTAAGAATATCAGCATTCAGTTAATAAAAGATTCTCCATAGATATGCTATGTATGTATAACTGCCATAGTTTGATTTTTGCCATTGGCTTTTCATCACAAGGATGTTGTGATGGTTATACAAACCCCTCACTGGGTCAGAAAGGGTTAAAGGACAGTACTGGGCCATGTAGCCCAGCCCTTTTGGCCCCGCAGACAGGGTTGAAAAGGGAGCAACCCAGATCAGAAAGGGTAAGGGTGGGGAGGAAGTCAGACCTATTTAGATGTCTCCTGATAAAACAGCTGGAGAAATCTCCCCAAGAGAATAGGACTATATGCTGAACCAGATGGGGCTGGCAGTTTGGTTTCTTTTTCTTTTTCCCTTATCTGAGACTAGAAGCTGAGAAAGGAAAGTGGTGGTAGGAAGTGTCCTGAAGAGGACAAATGCTGTTGACCCTCCTAGGACCCTGAGTCAGAGCCTGGTGGAGTGGGAAAGCCTGGGCTCCCCTACTACTGCCACCCAACCAACCAAGGACCCTATTACAGATATGTACAACTCTCTTTCCTCCATTGTTTGTGAATGGCACACAGAGCAGGCATCCAAGTGTTAGTGCAGAGAATGAGAAAAATAAAAATGTTAAAAACCAAACATGGGGGTCTGCCACACATGGGTAAATATGACCCAGTCCTGAAATCTCCTAATTTTCCTCTCAAAATACATAACCACATAATCTCAAAAAATTAGGCTAATTTTTTTTTCCCAAAAAATTGTCTTATCACGTTTCCACATCAAATCCCCACTGAACTCTACATTTAATTTATCTACATTTTCATGGTTTTTAATGCAGATTGATCTTTTAGTTCAGTAACATAAAGGGGTGTCAGTATTTATCTTATAAACTCACATTACTAGGAGTATCAAATTATGTTTTGAAAGCTTAAGGAACAAAAGGAAATTTACTAAAGATAATTAAAAAAAAGACTTCTGTCGGGTTAATGTTGTGTTCTGAGAAAACAGAAATGTCCCCAGATTAAACATTCTCTGTATTAGGGGGCCAGATTTGGTCTGTGTGACTCCATTAACATTTTTTTGTATTTGTATATTCAACTGGCTTGGATTGGATTCTTGCTGTCTTTCCATGTATAAACAGTTGGGTGGGATATATATGCTTCCTCCATGGGGCCATCTTTTTCTTCACAGGGATGTTGCTCCAGTTAATCTCCAGTCAGATGGGACTCTGTTTACCATTTACCCTGACACCATCTCCTGATCTCCCTCTAAGATCCCATATTGAAATCTGAATGGGATTCCAGGCTGTATAACTTTCTCTTAGGATCCACTGGAAGTCTTCTTTGGTCCCCATGCTGCCTTTTACTGGGGTCCAGGTTCCACTGCCACAGTGGTACTGCACTGATCAGCAGCTGGGGACTGATGCCTGACCCAGAATGTCCTTTTCCTTCCAAAGCCACAGCAGAGCTCTTCCTATCTTGGCTTAATAGAACTGGCAACCAAACTGAATGAATGATAACATTAGTAAAGAACAAGCACACAGATAAAAGCAAGCAACAAAACAAACAATAAATTTGACTGCTGGACCTCCACCACTTTTAGGTGACAAGTACAGAAACACATGGGTTGGGGTGAAAAGACCATATGTGGGCAGAGAAGCTGATCACTCTTTTGTTGCCATCTCAAGGATGAAAGTGTATTGATGACTGACACATGTGCTTCACTGGCCAGACAGAGGCAACTGCCTTTTTTGTCTCATTTTTCCCGAAACGGCTAGCAGTGATCAGATGACCAACATAGAGAACATTGGTGTAAATGGAGTAGGATCTGAGGCTAAAATAGGGAAAAGAACAAATTAAGTATTACTTAGACAAGTTAGAGGTCTTCAAAAATCAGCAAGGCCTGATGAAATACATCCTAGAATACTTAGGGACCTAGCTCTGAGACATTAGAGATTCCTTGTCAGATCTTGTAGAGGAGGGGAGAGATTCCAGAGGACTGGAAAAAGGAAAATATAGTACCTATCTATAAAAGGGTGAATAAGGACAACCCAGGGAATTATAATCACCTTAATTTGAGTACCTGGAAAGATAATTAAGCAAATAAATCAATTTGTAAGCACATAGAAGATAATAAGGTGATAAGCAACAGTCAACATAAATTTGTTAAGTACAAATCATGTCAAACCAACCTAATACATTTCTTTGACTGGGTAACAAGCCTTGTGCATGGAAGAAGTGGTAGACGTGTTATAGCTCAACTTTAATAGGGCTTTTGATACTGCCCCACATGACCTTCTCTTAAGCAAACTAGGGAAATATAGCCTAGATGAACCTACTATAAGGCGAGTGCACAATTGGCTGGAAAACCATGCTCAAACGGTAGTTATAAATGGTTTAAAACCAAGCTGAAAGGACATATTGATTGGGGTTCCACAAGGATCTGTCCTGGGTCCAGTTCTATTCAAAAACTTTTTAAATGATTTGGATAATGGCATAGAAAGTACACTTATAAAGTCTGCAGATGATACCCAACTGGGAGGTGTCGCAAACCTTTGGAGGACAGAATTAGAATTCAAAATAATCTTGACAAACTGGAAGAATGGTCTGAAATAAAGAGGATGAAGTTCAATAGGACAAATGGAAATTGCTACACTTAGGAATACTCAACTGTACAAATACAAAATGGTAAATGATTGTAAAGGAAGGAATACTACAGAAAAGGATTTAGGTGTGATAGTGGGTCACAAACTAAATAGGGGTCAGTGTAATGCTGTTGCAAAAAAAAAAAAAAAAAGCAAAGAGAGAACATCATTCTGGTATGTAGTAGCAGGGGTGTCGTGAGCAAGACATGAGAAATAATTCTTCTGCTTGATTCCACACAGATGAAGTCTGAGCTGGAGAACTATGTCCAGTTCAGGGCCACACATTTCAGGAAAGAAGTGGAGAAACTGGAGAAATTCCAGAGAAGAGCAAAAGTGATTAAAGATCTAGAAAACATGATAAGATAGGAAAAATTGGTGGAAAAAAAGGTTAGTTTGGAGACTAGAAGCCTGAGGGGGGGACATGATAACAGCCTTCAAGTATTACAAAGAGGAGGGTGATATTGTTCTCCTAAATCACTGAGGAAAGGACAAGTAGTAATGGGCTTAAATTGCAGCAAGGGTGATTTCAGTTAGAAATTAGGAAAAACTTCCTAACTGTAAGGGTAATTAAACACTTGAACAAATTACCTAGAGAAGATGTGTGATCTCTATCATTGGAGGCTTTTAAGAGGTTACAGAAATACCGGTCAGGAATAGTCTAGCTAATACTTGGTCTTGCCTTCATGAAGGGGACTGGACTAGATGACCTTCCAGTCCTATATTTTTCTGATTCTATATAATTAATCTGTCCCAATGCACTGGTGTTTGACCTGGACTGGGCTTCCCTAGTGATAGGTATTATACTCTTTTTATATAACAGGTCAGGGTGGGAGGGAGGAGTAGGAAAGGTTTTGATCATTCAGGTTTGTTTTGACTGTGGTGATCAGTTTGATTAAATGAATGAGGCTTTGCTTTCACAGAAGCAAGATGGATTTTTGTATTGCCAGTTGCAACTTAAACAGAAAATATCAATGGAAATTTTGTGAACAGGACATAGAAATGTAATTATGTGGTTTTCTGTCTAAGGGACTTGATCATCATTGATTTTCATGGACCTTGGATTAGGGCCTAACATTTAGTAAGAAGCCTGGCCAAGAGGAAAAGGCAGCGTTTCAACCATGACCACTGTAACCTCTCTGGCCTCTGTTTATCTAGCTATACAATAGTTATGATAATATATACTAAACAATACTCATCTCTTAAGTGTGATGTGAAGCCTAACTAATAAATGTCAACACAATGCTTTGAGGTCCTCAAGTGAAAGGCACTCTATTTGAACATAAAATGAAGGCCTGGATTAAAATAATGATAGGTGATAAGGATGGAACATCATTGCAACTTCAATCCTGGATTTTCTTTGTTTCCTAAGTGCAAGACAAACCCTCCATGTTGGATATGTGTAGATTTAGTCAGACTGAATGAAGTCACATTGTGCTGTAGATTTTCACTTGTGCTGGAAGTTAATTCTACTTATTAGTAGCATCAGTGCTGGTGCTAGCGCATTGGGGGCCCTAAACAGGAATATTCTCCCTCCCCAATACTAAAAGGAGACGTTTTTATGATAAAAAGCAAATAAGGGGCCCCCTTGAGCTGCTTTGGGCCTAAGCAATTGCTTAGGCTGCTTATACCTAGTGCCTGTGTAACCCATGCCTACTTGGTGTGGCTCTGTCCCCTTCTAGTGGTACCTAGCCCTGCTAGATATTGATGAGTCTGCTACAGCCTCAGCTAAGAGCCAGGTGACTTTTACTTATGCAGTAAAGGCTCATACACTAATCCAGAAGTCTGAGGTTCAATCCTGCCTACTAATGACTGGGGTATATCTGTATTACACTGGCTCTGAGAAGCATCAAGGTCATGGAAGAAGACTAGAAATGTGATTCCAATATTTAGCCATCTCCAACGTGTTCTCCTAAATACAATAATTAATTCTGTGCCAAACATAAAGGAAGAGATGACAAATATCCTATTTGCTTCACTTCTGTGCTTATTTTTTTCCTTAGATTAAATGTTTCTTTTGCTTTGTTTTCAGTCCTCCTGCCATGATTATTTTTCTGGCATAGCACTTATACCATAAACAAAAATACAATTCTTATGGATTGCATACAATACATTATCATCATGCACCATTCCATGTGATCCCCTTGTTCACTGCTGGGTATGTCCTGCAAAAGATGTGTCTTATACTGAGGCGCTTGCCTGTACAAAAATGTTTTTATGTTTCTCCTCTCTTGAAATGCAGGTTTCATATATGTAAATTTAAAATTTTAGTCAAAACTTCCAGGTTCAAAATTAAGCAAACCATGATTAATATTATCAAAACTAATTCACATTTTTGCACCATGGCATCAGGTTGTCTGATGTTTCAGTTCATTAGTATTGTCTTGAAAAATGTGGCTCACATTGCTATGCTAATCAAGGCAAATCAAGCCATTCTGAGAGAGCTAGTCCTTCAAAGACATACAGTGCTGACCATAAGAGAAGGATTTAATATGAAGGTATTTGGAGCCTCTTGGCCTTTTTGCCTTATGCTGAAGCTAAATATGCCTTGCTCAGTATATCAAACACACAGCAAATAACACATCATGAGAGCAGTAACTGCACAGATTGCATAGACCTATATACAATCTCTGTTTATGGACAGGAATTTTCATTTCCTGCATCATTCTTGACAGGCTGCATAATTTACATAAGGACATCCAGGGGCAAGTCCACGACCCAGTGCTGAGGTCAACTACCTTGGCTGTTCTGAGCAAATATGAAGGAGGAAGTCTGGGATGGATCCTTCTCTTCCCTCCCAGGCTTTTGAGTGAATATAACAGTGCTCCTCAGAGGCTACTCAAGCTTTATTGCCAGACTAGCCTTAGTTGCTTTAGCCCTCCTCCCTCTCCAAGTAGCAAACACTGGAAGATTTGTCCCTTCAATTGCTCATGTGCTGCAGAATACAGGGAACATCCACAAAGCATGCCTAAACCCCATGCAAGGATTCACTTTCACTCCTACATACAGCTTTCCTAAATCTTTTCCTCCACCTTGCAAAGCAGAACCACCCCATTTCTGCTGCATGAGAGCTCTCTACACCTGCCGCAGCGTGGACAAGATTAGCTCTTCAGTCCAGACCCTTCACACAGTGAATATGAAATACCAAAAAGAATGATGGTGTCTACTAATGTAATTGTCTGAAATCATAATCACATTTTGTAAATGCATTTCATTTCTATTGCTCTAGAAGATCACAAACTGTATCTAGACTATAGCAAGACTGACTATCCTAAATCCAAAACACTGTAGGGATGATAGAAACTGTTGGATTTTATGGTTCCCAATAATAACCAAATGAGTCAGATGCCATGCAGAATCAAGGGTCTTTGATACTTCATTCAATTCAACAAGACTATTCCATGTGAACAAAGGGAGAACCCCAGTACAAAAATCAGCCAGTCCCTCTAACAAGGAGCCCCTCCCATTGCTATTTTATAGCACATGGTAGTTACATAACAAGTTACATAACATAAACCTCTAGCCAATCATATTTAACCTTTCCATATATGGATTTGTTCATCACAGGCTTATACTTCTCCACTCCACATGTTGAGCTCACCCCCCCTTCCTTTGGCCTTTTCTAGAATGTTCCTAGGGTGGTGAGCTAATTTAGCTACAACAAGTCAGGAAAAAGATCTTGAAGTCATCGTGGATAGTTCTCTGAAAATGTCCACGCAGTGTGCAGAGGTGGTCAAAAAAGCAAACAGGATGTTAGGAATCATTAAAAAGGGGATAGAGAATAAGACTGAGAATATATTATTGCCCTTATATAAATCAATGGTACGCCCTCATCTCAAATACTGCGTACAGATGTGGTCTCCTCATCTCAAAAAAGATATACTGGCAGTAGAAAAGGTTCAGAAAACGGCAACTAAAATGATTAAGGGTTTGGAACGGGTCCCATATGAGGAGAGATTAAAGAGGCTAGGACTCTTCAGCTTGGAAAAGAGGAGATTAAGGGAGGGATATGATAGAGGTATATAAAATCATGAGTGATGTGGAGAAAGTGGATAAGGAAAAGTTATTTACTTATTCCCATAATACAAGAACTAGGGGTCACCAAATGAAATTAATAGGCAGCAGGTTTAAAACAAATAAAAGGAAGTTCTTCTTCACGCAGCGCACAGTCAACTTGTGGAACTCCTTACCTGAGGAGGTTGTGAAGGCTAGGACTATAACAGCGTTTAAAAGAGAACTGGATAAATTCATGGTGGTTAAGTCCATTAATGGCTATTAGCCAGGACGGGTAAGGAATGGTGTCCCTATCCTCTGTCTGTCAGAGGATGGAGATGGATGGCAGGAGAGAGAGCACTTGATCATTGCCTGTTAGGTTCACTCCCTCTGGGGCACCTGGCATTGGCCACTGTCGGTAGACAGGATACTGGGCTAGATGGACCTTTGGTCTGACCCAGTACGGCCTTTCTTATGTTCTTATGAGCCACAGCATGCTTCTTTATGCATACGTACCTTCTAAATCACATTTTTTGTTTAAAATGAACCCAAGCATACCCTTCAAAACAAAACTAAAACAAGGTCTGTCTATACCTTAAGCATTGAGACACTGTAACAACCAAGTGCATCACAATGCCCCAGGTAGGTCTAATGGTTATCCTAATCATATCCTGTAATGATGCTGACAATGGATGTAGCACCAGTTCTGAGGGAGGACTTAACATAGCTGCTCTGTGCATCCATTCTTAGGGCAGAGCCAGCCCTATGTGTTGTGGGTCCTGGAGTACAATTTATGGGGCCAAAATAGACTTCCATAACTTGACTATCTGGGTGCAATGTGGGAAGGTTTTGTAACTGGACAATTTAGAGGCAGAGGGGCAGTTTTATTTTCTTCAGAGGATAGGGAAAAAACAACCCCCCCACCCCCGAGCTTATACCCCATTGACACTTATGTCTTCCATAGGTATATCAGGACTCTGTGGCATACTGGGACACATTTTATAGCAGGAATCCATACATTTCATGGCAATATTAACTTTTTGTATTGCCATGACCTACCCTTCATTTCTATCATGATTACTTTTAAGAATGTTCCCCCTGTTCCCCCCCCCCCCCCCCATTCTCTCTCGGGCATTGGCTCTTGCAATACTGTCCAGGAAGGCCTACTCAGAACCTCCTTTTCACAACATGTACTAGGCAAGTGGGGAGCTGGTAGCAGGTTTCAATGGTTCATCTCCTTGATTCCCTGGGGCCTTATCTGCTCTACAGTTCTCCAGGCAACTCAGCTGGCAAGCTGCACATATGCCTCCTCACACATTAGCGGGCAAGCTGGACCCGGACTCCTGCTCTCTCACACCCCTAGTGCCTGATTCAATGAAACAGTGCAGGAAGCACTGTAATCCAATTAACTCCCCTAGTGAGGAAATCTGAAGAGTATTAGGCAGCTATAGACAGATCCCAATATGATATTGGTGTATGGCTGTATCAAATTTCATAGGAAAAATATTACTTCTATGGCATCCTGGAAAAAAGTCAAATTCTGCTACCACAGAACTGCAGTCTATGAGGCCCTGCTTGTGAAGAATGGGGCATTTCACACCAGTAAGAGCTAGTGCAGTCTCAGGTAGACATCACTATTGGTTTATACTCTCTTCACATCTTGAGGCTCTCTCTATAACTATGAAGGTTAAGAACGTATTGTTAAAAAATTGAAAGTTCATATTCTGGGGCATAGTTCTGGGGGATGAGTGAATTCCATTCTCTAGCTACAGAATACACTGGCTTCTGAATATAGTACAGTTAATAGACACAAATGTACTTGGTGTGAGTATACTGCATCACTATTAATATCTCCACTATGTTCATTAACCCTTTTTCCCCCTTTTCTCTTCTTACAATCTACTTCTTTCTTGTATCTTTCTGCATCTATTCCTCAGACATTTTCAGTGTCTATGTTTCCCAACAGACTAAATTAATTTTCTGTTCCAAAATTTTCCAGTTTTTTATACTCTAAATCTTTTTCTCTCTCTTTCTTCAAGACACAACTGGCTTGTTATCTATTTTTTCTTTCTTTCAGAGTGTTCTCTATAGATTCACCTCCCCATATTTAATCTTAAATCTCTCTTCTATAAAACCTCTTACGTGTCATAATTTTCATCCAACAGTCTTACCACTGATAAACCTACTCTCCCTGTTGTCTTGTCTCTTTCCCTACTCCAATCCTTTCTTCTGCTCTTCTCCGCTCTCAATGACAAAGCAGCTGATCCCATCCCTCTCCTTGTACCTCCAGGCATAAGATTGCCTGGATACCAATTTCCCAGCTTTAAAAATACCCATGACCAGCTGGAGATATTGGGTGAAATCCTGCCCTACTGAAGTCAATGAGAATTTTTCAGATTCAATTATGGGCTTCTGGAGCACTGAGGCTTCTCTTCCCACAAAGTTTAAGGTCCCATAATAGTTCACATTCTGCACATCCCTAAGGCAGACCCCAGAAAACACCTTTTACTACTCATTGATGCCTATCCTGAGATAAACAACCATTCTACTGCGAACAACGAAACAGGGCTACGTGAAAAATATTAAACCCTGCTCCAGCATTCCTCTGAAAAATTATTTTTTCCTCCAAAGTTCCTCGCTCCCTCCACACAAAACAATTTAAATCACACAGGAGCAATATGAATCTCATTCCTACTCTTCTCCCTTGTACCACTAGACACAATACCAATGAAATTAATAACGCAAACACTTTGTTTACACTAATTTCACTTGAGGGAATAGAGAGCTTTCCAAACCACACACTTGTGGCGTAGTTCAACCAAAACCAACTTATTATTACAGAGTACATAAAGAAGAAAGGCCAAACAAGAAGGACACACTTACACAGAATGATATGTCCTCTTGTACTGAAATGAATTCAATTTGTGGGCATGTTTAAAACAAACCACTGTATTATAGTATCAGAAATACATTTCTTATATTTATGAAGTTTGTAACATAAAGCAGACTCTCCCCTGCCCTCCCAGTAGGAAATCTAATGCAAATTTAATATCTCTGCTCTCATTGTTTGTCATTTTATATCATAATTACAGAATATATAAATCATGCTAACACTGCATACTAGTAATATGCTAACTATAGAGTAACATACATATTTTTATATAGTATTTGCAAACATGATCTTATTTTAGAATGCTGTCAGAAAGACATTTATATTTTAATGTTTTTGCCATGAACAGAATAAGACAGCTATCTGATATGGAAGATATAAGCACTAATCTTTTAATCATATTGTATATCACATCAATTCTACCTCAGTTTTCTGTGGCTTATCTAAGCAAACATGTGGATGAAGGGGGTTAGTTATCTTGTTTGAACAATTAAGGTCAGTGGATACTGGAAATATGCCAACTAATATTAACTTGGAAGATTCTTATCCTTACTGAGATATTCCCTTATAGCTAATAAAATTCAATTTATTAAGAGATTTATTTCACTTTGTCAAAGAAATAAAGTGATAGGTCTTAACATATCTTAAGCAAATGACAATACTTGTTTACTTAGAGCAACTCTTCTAATAAAGAGGAGCTGAATGGTACTCTCTACAGCAGGAGATACCATCAGATGGATTTGTAGAACAGCAAGTTGCCTAATAAAGGGGGTGTTCTGTGCAGATTGCTATGTATACAAAATACTACAAATTACCTGACAGAGAGCCTAGACTCTTACATGATGAGAATCAACATGACACCATTATACTCCACAGAGAAATGGTATTTATTTGAAAAGTTTATAACTAGTACAGTTGCCTGATGCTGTGGTACACTAAACTTCTTAAGATACTCAGTAGCACCATAGGTGTACCACAACTCAGAGGCAAGTATTAAAGGTGCTCCAGCTGTAAGTGTTATAGGCTTTAAGCTGGATGGGTCCCAGTAATCACTAACACATGGCTAAAGTGAAGGGACTTCTTTTGCCAAGCTTAACAGTCTAGCTCTATCCCAGGGACCCTAACAGTATCAGCTATGGTACAGGACACAGCAGCCCCCACTTCTTCAAGCTCCACTTCAGCCTTATCTCAGGGCCTCCTTCCTTGTGCTTGATATGGTGTGTACAGCTCAGTCTCTCCAACAGCACAACTTCTCACAGCTCCTGACATGCACACCCAACTGACTAACTGAGAGGCTTTTTAACTAGTTTCAGCCAGCCCCTGATTGGCTTCAGGTGTCCCAATCAACCTAGCAATCTCCACTGCCTTCTGGAAAGATCTTAATTGGCCCCAGGTGTCTTAATTGACCTGGAGCAGCTGCCATTTACTTATCCTGGTCGTATTGGGATCCAGGAAGTGGGTGGGCAAAGCCTGCTAAAGGATCCCCCCCAGCCTAAGGGGGGGGTCCACAGGACCTGGAGACCAAAAAATTATGGGAGACAATTAATAAAAGAACAGGGACAGGAGTGAGGTCAAAGGAAGGGAACCAGATGGGGACACCCAGCAGAGAACCCCGAACAGCGCCCACTGCTCCTTGAAGGCATCAAGGGAGCCAGTGGATGCCGCCCAGAGAAACTCTTCCTGGATACGTGAAAGAACGGAGGACCTGAAATACGCCCCACAGTCACAGGAGACTCCATCAGCCAACCTCCTCACTTTGGTTTTATAGATGGCCAGTTTCGCTAGGGCCAGGAGGAGGTTGACCAGGAGGTCCCGCGACTTTGTGGGGCGATGGATAGGGAGTGCATAAATAAAAAGGTGAGGAGAAAAGTGCAACCAAAATCTTAACAAAATATCCGTGAGGAGCCGGAATAGGGACTGCAGCCTGGTGCACTCCAGATAAACACGTGCCAGGGTCTCCCTCACGCCGCAAAAGGGGCAGGTGTCTGGGATAGGGATAAACCGCACCAAGTACACGCCCGTGCTCACGGCTCCGTGAGGGAGCCGCCAACTGATGTCCCCAGTGGGCTTCGGGATCAGAGCAGAATAAAGACTGGCCCACCAGGGCTCCTCACCCTCCAGAGGTGGCAGAAGGTCCCACCACTTTGTATCAGGGCGGGACGCGAGGGTGAGGACATGAAGAACATGGAGCACAAGCGTGTATAGCTGTTTCCTTGGCGCGGTCCGGAACAGAACCGGCTGCAGATCGTGCAGCCGGCTCATAGCGAATGGACGGGGAGGAGGCCAGTTGGGTCCACGGGGCAGGGGCCCGATGAAAAAATCTGGAAGCCTCGGAGAGGAGGGTGGGCGGGGCATGCCCTCTCACAGGACCCGGTCGAGATAGTCCCGAGCAGCGGGTGGCAAAGCGGCCCTCACCTCCTGAAGTACGCGCTGGGGAGTACGAGGTCTGGAGATCCCCATGCGCTGAGTGAGCGTCAGGGGATCCAGCCAGTCTGCCCGGTCGTAGTCCAGGAGGTCTCCGACTTTGGTGACTTCTGCCAGGACCAACCTCTGGTGCACCATGGGGGACTCTGCCACCTGCACACAAAGCTGGGGGTTGTGTAGCAGGGCCTCCACGAGGAGATCTGCCCCCACGGTGGCCGCCACGGACCTGGTCACTGAGAACAGTTTTCAGGTCCGGAGGAGGTCCTGGTAGAAGACCGGCAGCCCGAAGAGGCCTCGTGGAAGACCTCTCGGATGGAGACAAAGGAGTTGCCAGTTTTACTTATCCTGGTACCAGGGATTTGTTTAACCTGGGGCTAATATATCTATCTCCCATTACTTTTCTATAGCCATCTGGCCTTGCCCCATCACAAATATTAATTTAAAACTGACCAAGACAAACTGGTACAACATTTCTAATGCAGACTAGAATTAGGAATCATGGTATTTGTTCTTCACTTTTATATTTGGGGGGGGGGATTGTTCTTGAGTAAAGGTAGTGTTTTCAACAGGCTTTTAAAACTATCAAATTAGGACCCTTGCTGGTGTACTCTGAAAGAGGGTTTCAGAGTCTAGAATGCAACACTGAGAATGTTATATGGCAACCCTCAAAAATATCAACTTGGGAACTAGCACATTCAAAGTCTTCAGTAGGCTTCTTGTCGGGTTGCAGATGGAGAGGTGGCAACCTATTTAAAGATCACTGAGATCTTTAAAGATAAAAATCAGTAACTGAATTGGACCCAAAAGCAAACATGAAGTTAATGGAGAATATACTAGGACCAGAGGGGCTAGTTCTGGTCAAAAGGCATAGCTCAGTGGTTTGTGCATTAGCCTGCTAAACTCAGGGTTGTGAGCTCAATCATTGAGGGAACTGAGGTAAAAAAAAAAATATCTGGGGATTGGTTCCCCTTTTAGCAGGGTGTTGGACTAGATGATCTCCTGAGGTCCCTTCCAACCTTGATATTCTATTCTATTCTATTATTACTACCACCTGTTGTACAAGTTTGAAGTTTCTGTTTAGGCCCTTCATAGAACGGGTAAGAGTAGTGCAGTATGGAGATGGTAAAAAGTAGATTATTGTCGATCCTGAGAAGCTCTGAAAATTGAGCAAAAGATGTCTCAAGAAGAACATCCAAAAATAAAGCATAATAAGGGATATGACTACTGGGAACTTGGCTTCTAATGATTAATATCCCTGTGAGTTTTGAATACATTTGTTAAGCACCTTATCTTCTTAAAGACAGCCTAATCCAAACCATTGCTTCTCATTATGGAAGGCATTTCAATCTACCATGGTATCAAAGCCTCTGCAGGAACGACAGATTAGCATTCTTCATATGTATTCTGTTAACAAACTTGTTTGTTTGAAAAGTGTGAATTGGGAGTGCTTTGTTCCAGCTGGGCCTTGAGTGGGCCTGACTGGTATATAAGGGCAGTCAGCAGAGAACCAGCTGAGCGGCCAACAGCAGAGGCTAACAGCGGGAGTTTGCCTGGGAGTTCGCCTAGGGAGAGCGCACTGAGGCTTTCATCTGCAGGTGTCTCCGAGTAGTTCCTGCAACAGTTGAGGAAGCTCCTAAGAGGACGGTGATATGGAAGGTGAGCGATCAGCTGTTGTAACCTGCACAGGTTGTGCCATGTTTGTCTTTCTTCCGCAGGACAGAAGCGACTTTGTCTGTACAAAGTGCAAGCTGGTCTCCATACTGGAGGAGAAGGTTCGAGGGCTGGAGAAACAAGTATCGACTCTGCGTTGCATAAGGGAAAATGAAGATTTCCTGGACAGACGTCAGGAGATGCTTCTATGGCCACAATGTTCTGAAGATCCAGAGCAGGCGGAGCAGGGACAGAAGGATTGTGAGGAGGTTTGGCAGCATGTGACCTCCAGAAGAAGAAAGAGGAGCGTCCATGCACCAGCAATGGAGATACAGGTGAGGAATCGTTTCCATGTTCTCTCTACAGGTGCTAATGCGGAGAGTGGACTAAATGGCCCATCTGAGGGAAGGGAGCAGAAGGAGACTCCACCGATTGGAAGGCAAAAGATGCACTGTCCTAGGGATGGGGGTTCCACGACCACCACTCCCAAGAGGAGGAGGAGGGTGGTGGTGGTCGGGGACTCCCTCCTCAGGGGGACTGAGTCATCTATCTGCCGCCCTGACCGGGAAAACCGAGAGGTCTGCTGCTTGCCAGGAGCTAGGATACACGATGTGACGGAGAGACTGCCGAGACTCATCAAGCCCTCGGATCGCTACCCCTTCCTGCTTCTCCACGTGGGCACCAATGATACTGCGAAGAATGACCTTGAGCGGATCACTGCAGACTACGTGGCTCTGGGAAGAAGGATAAAGGAGTTTGAGGCGCAAGTGGTGTTCTCGTCCATCCTCCCTGTGCAAGGAAAAGGCCGGGGTAGAGACCGTCGAATCGTGGAAGTCAACGAATGGCTACGCAGGTGGTGTCGGAGAGAAGGCTTTGGATTCTTTGACCATGAGATGGTGTTCCAAGAAGAAGGAGTGCTAGGCAGAGACGGGCTCCACCTAACGAAGAGAGGGAAGAGCATCTTCGCCAGCAGGCTGGCTAACCTAGTGAGGAGGGCTTTAAACTAGGTTCACCGGGGGAAGGAGACCAAAGCCCTGAGGTAAGTGGGGAAATGGGATCCTGGGAGGAAGCACAAGCAGGAGAGCGCAAGAGGGGAGGACTCCTGTCTCATGCTGAGAAAGAGGGACGATCATTGAGTTATCTTAAGTGCCTATACACAAATGCAAGAAGCCTGGGAAACAAGCAGGGAGAACTGGAAGTCCTGGCACAGTCGGGGAACTATGATGTGATTGGAATAACAGAGACTTGGTGGGACAACTCACATGACTGGAGTACTGTCATGGATGGATATAAACTGTTCAGGAAGGACAGGCAGGGCAGAAAAGGTGGGGGAGTTGCGTTGTATGTAAGAGAGGAGTATGACTGCTCAGAGCTCCGGTATGATACTGCAGAAAAACCTGAGAGTCTCTGGATAAAGTTGAGAAGTGGGAGCAACAAGGGTGATGTTGTGGTTGGAGTCTGCTATAGACCACCAGACCAGGGGGATGAGGTGGACGAGGCTTTCTTCTGGCAACTAGCAGAAATTGCTAGATCACAGGCCCTGGTTCTCATGGGAGACTTTAATCACCCTGATATCTGCTGGGAGAGCAATACAGCGGTGCACAGGCAATCCAGGAAATTTTTGGAAAGTGTAGGGGACAATTTCCTGGTGCAAGTGCTGGAGGAACCAACTAGGGGCAAAGCTTTTCTTGACCTGCTGCTCACAAACAGGGAAGAACTAGTAGGGGAAGCAAAAGTGGATGGGAACCTGGGAGGCAGTGACCATGAGATGGTCGAGTTCAGGATCCTGACACAAGGAAGAAAGGAGAGCAGCAGAATACGGACCCTGGACTTCAGAAAAGCAGACTTTGACTCCCTCAGGGAACAGATGGGCAGGATCCCCTGGGAGAATAACATGAAGGGCAAAGGGGTCCAGGAGAGCTGGCTGTATTTTAAAGAATCCTTATTGAGGTTGCAGGAACAAACCATCCCGATGTGTAGAAAGAATAGTAAATATGGCAGGCGACCAGCTTGGCTAAACAGTGAAATCCTTGCTGATCTTAAATGCAAAAAAGAGGCTTATAAGAAGTGGAAGATTGGACAAATGACCAGGGAGGAGTATAAAAATATTGCTCAGGTGTGCAGGAGTGAAATCAGGAAGGCCAAATCACACTTGGAGTTGCAGTTAGCAAGAGATGTTAAGAGTAACAAGAAGGGTTTCTTCAGGTATATTAGCAACAAGAAGAAAATCAAGGAAAGTGTGGGCCCCTTACTGAATGAGGGAGGCAACCTAGTGACAGAGGATGTGGAAAAAGCTAATGTACTCAATGATTTTTTTGCCTCTGTCTTCACGCACAAGGTCAGCTCCCAGATTGCTGCACTGGGCAGTACAGCATGGGGAGAAGGTGACCAACCCTCTGTGGAGAAAGAAGTGGTTCAGGACTATTTAGAAAAACTGGACGTGCACAAGTCCATGGGGCCGGATGCGCTGCATCCGAGGGTGCTAAAAGAGTTGGCGGGTGAGATTGCAGAGCCATTAGCCATTATTTTTGAAAACTCATGGCGATCGGGGGAGGTCCCAGATGACTGGAAAAAGGCTAATGTAGTGCCCATCTTTAAAAAGGGGAAGAAGGAGGATCCGGGGAACTACAGGCCAGTCAGCCTCACCTCAGTCCCTGGAAAAATCATGGAGCAGGTCCTCAAGGAATCAATTATGAAACATTTAGAGGAGAGGAAAGTGATCAGGAACAGTCAGCATGGATTCACGAAGGGGAAGTCGTGCCTGACTAACCTAATTGCCTTCTATGATGAGATAACTGGCTCTGTGGATGAGGGGAAAGCAGTGGATGTGTTATTTCTTGACTTTAGCAAAGCTTTTGATACGGTCTCCCACAGTATTCTTGCCACCAAGTTAAAGAAGTATGGGCTGGATGAATGGACTGTAAGGTGGATAGAAAGCTGGCTAGATCGTCGGGCTCAACGGGTAGTGATCAATGGCTCCATGTCTAGTTGGCAGCCGGTTTCAAGTGGAGTGCCCCAAGGGTCGGTCCTGGGGCCGGTTTTGTTTAATATCTTTATTAATGATCTGGAGGATGGTGTGGACTGCACTCTCAGCAAGTTTGCAGATGACACTAAACTAGGAGGCGTGGTAGATACACTAGAGGGTAGGGATCGGATACAGAGGGACCTAGACAAATTAGAGGATTGGGCAGAAAAAAACCTGATGAGGTTCAACAAGGACAAGTGCAGAGTCCTGCACTTAGGACGGAAGAATCCCATGCACTGCTACAGACTAGGGACCGAATGGCTAGGTAGCAGTTCTGCTGAAAAGGACCTAGGAGTTACAGTGGATGAGAAGCTGGATATGAGTCAACAGTGTGCTCTTGTTGCCAAGAAGGCTAACGGCATTTTGGGCTGTATAAGTAGGGGCATTGCCAGCAGATCGAGGAACGTGATCGTTCCCCTTTATTCGACATTGGTGAGGCCTCATCTGGAATACTGTGTCCAGTTTTGGGCCCCACACTACAAGAAGGATGTGGAAAAATTGGAAAGAGTCCAGCGGAGGGCAACAAAAATGATTAGGGGTCTGGAGCACATGACTTATGAGGAGAGGCTGAGAGAACTGGGATTGTTTAGTCTCCAGAAGAGAAGAATGAGGGGGGATTTGATAGCAGCCTTCAACTACCTGAAGGGGGGTTCCAAAGAGGATGGAGCTCGGCTGTTCTCAGTGGTGGCAGATGACAGAACAAGGAGCAATGGTCTCAAGTTGCAGTGGGGGAGGTCCAGGTTGGATATCAGGAAAAACTATTTCACTAGGAGGGTGGTGAAACACTGGAATGCATTACCTAGGGAGGTGGTGGAGTCTCCTTCCTTGGAGGTTTTTAAGGCCCGGCTTGACAAAGCCCTGGCTGGGATGATTTAGCTGGGAATTGGTCCTGCTTTGAGCAGGGGGTTGGACTAGATGACCTCTTGAGGTCCCTTCCAACTCTGATATTCTATGATTCTATGATTCTATGTTCATTCCCCCTAGTGATCATATCAATATTTTTTATTTTAGTGTGATCCTGTTTTCAGTCTAGTAACTTGTTAATTCTCACTTCACCATTCCACAAATGTAACAATTTTCAGAAAACCCCCAGTGGTCTCACCCCACTTCTCAGGAAAGTTTTAATAGCAGCAGAAAGCTGTAGTGAGAGCTCATGTTGCTAAAATGTCTTTACTTTTACAAAATATACCATCCTGGACTATTAGAAAAATATGCAGTAGGATCAGAAATATTTTTTTATAAAAACTTGTCAAAATAGATGAATAAAGTACATTTAATTGTGGAGCATCCTCCATGTTTGATTGTGTTTGCTTGCTTCTTTGGCAATTTGCAACATTTGGTGATCTGAAATGAGTCTTCTAGCTATTAGTGCGAATTAGCACATTTTGACTGTTTTGGATTATTTTTCAGAGAATTGTGTGAGTAGAAATATTACTTCTTTTTTTTACAGTGTTTCTCAAGAAGTAATTAGCAAGCTCTAGTATCACAAATTCTCAGATGAAGCTAATTCTTTGTGAACAATTAAATTTACTTTGAAAAGAGATCTCTATATTATATTCTTTATTTTTGTTACTGTTGACTCACTTTGTACCATCTCAAAGAGGAAAAAAGTTATTTTATTTGGAAAAAAAACAGAAGAGGACATGGAAAATTATGTTCACATTTTAATTTCTCTAGGCACTGCTTTTGAATACCATAGCAGGCTGTTATCATCACATTTCATTTCTCTGAGTCTTATGATGCTATAAAATAAACAAAATTAAAGGTCTCTGAACTTTGTATGAATTTTATCCTAGTAAGAGCTTTCAATTACTTAAATATAATTTGTTCAGTTTTGGCTATGATCCCTGCTCAGTTTGAAAAGATACAACTAACATCTACATAGTTATTTATTTGTATTCTGTTACACAGTCATGGTTCAAGATAGGTAGTATGTCTCTAACCAAATGGAAGCAGGGTCCGAATGAGCTCTTCTCTGACATTTAGTGATGAGCTAGGGGAAAAGACTTCAGGAGCAAACAGTGTTTGCATAGACATGCCTACTCTGCCTAGCTGAGCAGCAGATAGACCTGCTTTGCCAAAATGGTGAATTTTGGCTGATTTGGGGTTACAAATCGCTGTAGTACTTGTAATGAATACAAATGTAATGAAATGTTGTTATCCTTACTGGATGAGTAAAGGGCAGCAGAACTGTACTTAGCATGCCCCGATTGAGGGGCTTACCCTAAACTGAACCTTACTTGCCAAGCAGGGGTAGGAATGCAAAACCCAGTGAAGATGAGAGTGGGTGGGGTTAAATGTTCTTATCCGGTGGTGTAGATTTTGTTTGAAGAGTTCTAGATGCTGTTTGATCAGGCATTCATCATTGTTTAATGGCAGAGTTGATTAGACTCAATTGACAATCCTTGTTTCTGATTAGGAAGATGTAGAGCTGATATCACTGTTGAGCAGTCTAGGGCTGTGAAGGGCAACCTGAGGTCCATCAGGGTAATCTGATTGAGGGCTGTGGGACATTTTGCTGACATTGACTGGCCACAGGCAAGGCCCTCACAGCTCCTAGTGTCTGTAGTTCACTGTTCCCGGCCAATGGGAGTTGCAGGAGCGGCGGCCAGCATGTCCCTGCGACCCACACCACTTCCCACAGCTCCTGTTGGCTGGGAATGGCGAACCGTGGCCACTGGGAGCTCTGGGGTGGGGGCGTGCCTGCAGACAGTCAACATCAGCAAAATGTCTCACAGTCCTCAGTCAGATTACCTTGATGGGCCACAGGTTGCCCACCACTGGTCTAGGGCAGTGGTGGGAAACCTGTGGCCCACAGGCCGCAAGTTGCCCACCAATACGGCCTTAGATTTTGTGAGGGGAGAGAGAAAGATAGCACAGACTGCATTGGCTGTGAGGTTCCTCACCCAGCTGAAATCATTAAGAGATGGGTTAAGTGGTGGAACCTCAGAATACAATGTAGTTGGAGCAGCAAGCAGTGGCAGAAGGAAAGGAGTAGTAGTAGAGGAAAGTGGCAGCTATGAGCCAATTGTACAGGCAGCAGCAGAGGCATTGTTCAGTGCTCCTCCCCTCCACCCAGGAGTGGGAAGTGAACCATGTGAATGCACCTTTGAACTCTGGGGCTTTGCTAACCAAGGACAGCCAACTGTGAGTAGGGTGCAGTGGAGGGAGAGGGGAGTGATGTGTTAAAGGGCAGTCGTTCAGACTTTCCCACCACGAGGTGGGAAACTGAGTCAAAGGATACATCCAAACTCATGTGGGGTTGGGTTTTCTGACGGTCACATGCTTTTGAATGTGGTTGTGATGTTTTCCCAAATTCATGCTGGGTTCCCTTTCCCTTTTAATAAAAGTTCTCTTTTGCTACACACAGACTCAGTACTCGTGAGAGGGGAAGAATTGTCTCCTAGAGGCACCCAGGTGTGGTGTTCGGTTTTCCCAGATTAGTGAGTGAGAGTTTGGGCCAACTCTATTTTGTATTATTAAGAGGAACCCCTTGATATTGAACCTGGCCCTTGTTGCTGCTGACTCCACTGGCACAAAAACAAAAAAGCACAAAAGGGGTTCCACAAAATAGAAATCAGGGATGATTTTTGTTTTCAGAAGCCATTTTGGTTTGTCCATATCCTATGACAATCATCAATTATTCATAATTTCATTGACCTCTATTTGGTGATTTTATCTTAATATTTGTTCCATTATTTTACTTTGGAAAGAAGTTAGAATTATTGAATGGTAATTACAAGGATTATTTTTCTTGTCTTGAAAATCAGTATTACATTTGCTTTTCTCCAGTTAGGAATGTAGTCAATCATAGACAGGATAAGCCCACCGGACCACCTAGGGCACTTTCCAATCTCTGACACTAGCCACTACCAGGTGCTCCAGAGAAAGGCAGAAGAAATCCCATAATTGATTATTGTGGACCATCATTCCCATAGGATAATTTATTCCTAAACTCCATAAATTAGTGGTTACCTTACTATCAGAAACAAGATGCTTTTCTCAGTCTTCAAAAAAAAAATCTACTGTAACTTTGGATGTTTTCATTATTATATAATCTTTCCACAAATCTTATTGCTAAAGTACTGACCTCCAAAATATCTTATAGAATGAGTTCCACAGAATTATTGTGTGCTGTGTTTAAAAAGGTATGTCCTTCCACTAATTTTAAATGTGTTGCTTATCAATTTAATTGAATGTCCCCAGTTATTATATTATGTGAACATGCATACAGAAATACACAACTCACCTTCTTCATGTCATCCATTTTGTAGTATACATTCATCATGTACCTTTCTTATTAAGTTTCTCTGTAATAAAGAGTCCCATCATTTCTCAGATAGAAATCACTGCATGCTTCCAAGATTTTTGTCACTTGTATCTGGATCCCTTCTGTTCCATTTTGAGATATGGAGACTAGAAATGAATATATTCCAGAACAGGGCATAACAATGATTTATATAATAAATTATAAGAATTACAGTATTTTTCTATTCCTTTCTTTATGCATTCTAATATTTTTAGTTTGTTTTTATGACCATCACTGTACCTTGAACAGAGGTTCCACAATGATGGAACAGCTTTCCACAATGATGTTAAGATCTTTCTTCTGAGTGTTTACAGTTAATATAGAATCCAGAAATGTTTCTAGGTAATTCAAATGATTTATTCCTTTGTATTACTTTGTGTTAATCACTAACTGAATTTCATCTGCCACCTTGCTGCCTACTGACCTAGCCAAGTAAGGTTCCTCTGAAGTTGCTTTCACTCTTCACTAGGCTTGACTAACCTAAACAAATTTGGATCCTCTCAACATTTTCCACATCACTCTTCACCCTCTTTTTAGATGATTAATAAATATGTTAAAACGCAATCATGGTAGAGAATATAGTACAGCATAGTTCTTGCCTTATGACTACTTAGCTTCCTTTAATTATTTTCTTTCTTCTGAGGCACTCTGTCAAAGGATTTTTGAAAGTCCAAATAAATCCTATCACGCCGATTGCTTTCATCCATAATTTTGTCGACATATTCAACTAACTCTCGTAGATTAGAGGGATGATTTTTGTTTTCAGAAGCCATTTTGGTTTGTCCATATCCTATGACAATCATCAATTATCAATTTATTTCGAATTACTGCTTCAATTGATTTACCTGGTACTGAAGTGAGTATGAATACCAAAGGAGTTACTCTGCTACTACTATTTTACATGTGTAAGGGTTACAGATTTGTTTCTCCTTAGTCCTGGACTAAATTTTCTCTGATGCAATTTTAAATCCCTTCATATTCCACTTAAACCCCTTTGGCTAGCATTAAGTCTTCATTACATTTTTGTTTTCTTTCATTTTATCTGTGAGCTTTACCTGACGGAATATTCTTTTTGGGTGCATCCTCCCCTTGCCCTTGTATATTCAGATCCTTCTGCAGGCAGGAAGACCAATTCTTATTTCTTGCAATCTTCTTTTTTAAAGAGGAACCGTAGTCTGTTGTTCATATTTAGAGAGTGGGATGCATCTTAAATTTTAAAAATCTACAAGACAAGGCATCTAGCTACTTTTGTGTTTGAACAGCACCTTCCACCATGGGATCCTAATTATGACTGACATTATTGAAGTATAAGTAACAAACCATAATATAATATATAACTAATCAAAATAGTTTAATCATTCCTTACTTTCCATTTCTTAATTTACTGAAACTTTTTAGGGAGTTACAATTGAATTATATGAATTTCAAGAAACGTTTTATAACTGGGCTCCAGGTATAGCCAGGTGGAAGACAAGGGTTTGCTACACCGTTCACTCCTCTCCAACATTTCAGAAGCAATTTAACTCTCCTAGAACAATCCCTATTCCTTTAATCCATTATGTCTAAAAAGCCTGTGATCTGTGGAAATTTGCTGACTTTTTTGTCCTTCATGGTTCATCTCCTGGAACAAAATTCTCAATTATAAAATCTGACTTTAAGTGTAAAATGTCACTATTCTGAAGATAATGGTCAGAAAGAATATTGAATTTTACTTCTTCTGTAGCTAGTAATGCCAACTGGAAGGCTGCCAAGATTAAAGGAAAGAAAATCAAAAGCTAATCATTTAAGTCTAGTGAGACTGCTAGGCTTATTTGTCTATTATTATTATTATTTTATTGTACAGGTGAACTGGTTACATAGTTTTACCCCCCCCCCCCAAAAAAAAAAAAAAAGCTCTTTCTGCATTGTGCTTTTTCACTATGGAATGATTGCCGGATTGCATTATAAAATGTCTCCAAAATGTTTTCCTTCCTCTTATCTTCATGCTTATTTATTCACTTAGACAGCTGATTGCAGGGTTAATATTAATTATCTCTCTATTTTAAGTAGCACACAGAACTTCCTGCTAGATTTTGCAAGCACACACAAATATATTTCTTTCCTTATTGCTGCCTTCCGGTATCCTGTTTTTTATTCCTCCTGATGTAAGTACACTGCAATTGCTGCCTAACAGTTTTCATCCAAGAATATAAGTCTAGTATTCTTAAATGAATGGCAATATGCACACTTAATGCGTTAATTTATGAGCAGAAGCCATATGCCATCGTACTAGAAATAACTTACATCTGTAGTTTCCCAGGCAACATTTTTTTGCCACAGGACTGTTGTTAGTCAGTCCAGAGACATTAAATGCCATTTAGTTACAAGTTAATACTGCCCCACCCAGGGGGAACACTGAGACTGAGGATGTATCTACACTACAACATAAGCCTGTGCTTGAGCCCAGGGTTCAAGCCTACCCGCTTCCCCTTGTGTCTACACTGCAATTGCACTAACCTAGGGCTCAGACACAGGTCCCAGGACCCTCCAGGGCTAGAGAGTCTGAGCTCAATTTAAACCAGAGTCCAGGGTACAAGCCCTATAGCTTTTCAGTGTAGATGCAGCCCCGCTTGACTTGGGATCCCAGGAGTCAGCAGGAAGTATGCCACAATTCCATGGGACAACTTCCTTAGTCCGCTCTATCCCAACAATCTGCAATCCACTTTATTGAAAATGGAAGCCACATTCTCTTTGCTAACAGCAGTAACTCGGGTCAGCATTAACCCATTCTCTTCTGGTCACTGGTCTGCAAGCACACTATGAAAGCCTCCTGGGTTTGCAATGGAGAGTAAACTGATCAAGCTTTTTGTAAAGAGATCTGCTTCAAATTTCTTGTAATGTGCTGGACAGGCAGGAAAATTGTCCCCCAGTGTACCATGGTCCTATGGCTAGAGTGGTCACATTTTGGGTGGGGATCTGCTAGAGATTCTGTGAAATGATTACTTTGACTCACATCTGAGCACTGCAGTGTGGACACCAGAGCCCTAGGTTTGAGCACAGGTTACAAAAGTCTTAAGGTAGGGTTAAAATACAATGGAGATGCTCAAGTCCGGGGTTCCCTAACATGGGTCAGCTGACTCAAGTCCCACTAACCCTTGGCTACGTTGCAGTGTAGACATACCCTGAGAGGCACCTGCATTGGGGAAGCAGACTTCCTCACTGAATACTTCCTAACTGCATGGGAGAAAAGTGCTCTATTTTGAGTAATGTAGCCTTCTACAGCTCTGTGGGCCAGTGCAGAGAGTGAAAAGGACAGGGCCATGACCACACTTCTTCCCTACCTTTCGTAGTTCCCACTAGAGTACCTACACTTCTGGTGAAACAATCCCTATGCTCACCTGCGTTTAGAACTGCAATTCTGCCTTAGCTTTCCTTCTGCTAAAAGTCATGCAAGGGAGAGATGAAATGGCTCCCTGAACCTTCCCCATCCACCCACTGTACACCTGCATAAGAGCAAAGCAGAATGTGTGTCTAAACTAACTGAAAGTTTATCGCATCAGATTTAGGATTGACTGCAATGCAAGTCCCCCTGCCAATAATTCATCTGGATTCCACACTGAGCACTTTCTCCCCTTAAAGGAATAACAACATTTACTGGCTTTTTTTTTTTAATATAATGTGCAGAAAATTTGAAAGAGGCAAGCTGCAACTAATCAAATCAAATCATCTGTTACAAATTACATCCTTAGGAATTCAGCAATCAAGATCACTTTTAAATTACTGATGAAAATTAGCAGTACCAAGACTTTCATTATGCATACCTAACAAATGTTTAAGTGGAAATGTATTCAAATGGAAATGTTAGGTAACATCTTTTAGTGGTAGCAAATGTATGCTTTGAAAATATAAAGAGAAAGAAAAGGCGTCTTTGTTTAAACAGTAGGAGCTTCTATAAAGGATGCAATGTTTGACAGCTACTGAAGTCAACTAAAAATTAAAATAGAGCCAAGCATACCAGAAAAGAAAGGTCTGCATGCAGATAACTGGAAGAGTTACAAAGAAAATTAACTTGGGGCTTCTGGTTGTGAAAAGCATAAGACTGATTTAATTGCTGGGATTATAATGTATATATGTATTCAATATCTGGAGGAGGCTGACAACTGTGCCCAGGAAATTCTGCCTTCCAGCTGACTGCTCCACATAATAGCTTAACAGACCATCTGTGGAGACAACTCCATGCCCTCCTTTCATCTTAAAAAATAATTTAAAAAAATAAAGCAATACCAGAGGGAGAAGACCAGTGAAATCTTTGACAGCAAAACTGTCTGCTTTTAAGGAGTGCAAATACAGTAATTTCTGGGTGCACAGCAAATAGCAAACAAACAAAAAGATTGTGCTGTTTGTTCCCAGGTTTTGAGGTCCCAAGATAAAAGTAAAGGAGAATGTCAATTTGGGAATAATATAATAACAATAACAAACGAATAATAGTTAACATAACGTTTCTCTCAACTACTTTCTTTGGAAAAGCTACCTATAACTACTTAATAGCTGCACTAGCTACAACAAAAGACTTCAACAAATAACAATGCCTTCCCAGTGTTGTTCTCCCATTGAATAGAGATGTGTCAAGAAAGCTTGAAAGAGCATTTAGGAAGTCTTGACAATGTACTAAGTTTCAGAATAAAGCTGGCAGAAACAAGCAAATTGTTGTGGTACAGTAGCTTTCCACTTTCTGCTAAAAGCAGCATATCAAGGGTTACAAGGGCAATGTCAATAACACAAGTGAAAGCTCCAGCTGTGAATCAAAACAGTCAAGTTCTTCCTAAGCATTATGATTGTTTTTGAAATGGAAAAGTTGTGTGCTTCTAAGGCTATGTCTACACTGGCAACTGAACGACAAAACTTCTGTCTTTCAGAGGTGTTAACCCCGCCAGCACCCAAAAGACAAAAGTTTTGCTGTGACAAGTGCCAGTATGAACAGCACATTGTTGGCAAGAGCGCTCTCTTGCAGACAATGCAAACTCCGCTTGTTGTGGGAAGAAGTTTTTTGTTGGCAGAAGAGCCGACAAACAACGGCTACACTGTGCGACTTTTAGTGGCACGGCTGTGGTGACACAGCAATGTCACTGAAATCTGTGTAGTGTAGACATAGTATTATATTTGTCTACCACAACATTTAGTTTGCAGCAAACTGGAGTGTGAATTTACATTACACTACAGCTGGACATTGCTCACCCCCAATTCATTATTTTGCTTTGATCTAGTCCTCTTTGAAACAGTACTATATCAAAGCAAACTGTTAATGCGCGGCAGCATGGTGGGCATTTTTAATGTCCTTCCCATTCAGCCATTAGGTCCACAAACCCTCTTCAATATTAAAGACTAGAGGTGAAGTAATGGCCCCATTGAGATCTATGGGAGTTTTGCCATTGACTTCAATTGAGTGACGATTTCATCAAGGGGGCGGGGGCAGAAATGAGGCCAAAAATGTGGTTGGGAGGATGGATGATGTGAGAAATGTAATGTCATGCATAGTATTTAAACTGATCTGTGGTGTAGAGGGCCAAGCATTGAAGCCTCACATAGGAGGTGCATGACAATATGTACCATGGAAAGGAAGCCTGATTATCATTTACACTAAAGCCACTTTACACCATTCTGACATAGTAAAGGAGCCTTAAAATGGACATCACACAACTTGCTGCCTCAGATCTGGGTTGTTTTTGATATGTTCTGGGCATCTGCATCATGTTGACCTTTCCTCTGAATAGGTCAGACTGTCATAGAGCTAAGATCTACTACCTGTGCGGGTTTGCAGAGCTCTGAAGGCCATAGTTTGGTGGATTGGGTCATTAGTGACTTTAAAGGCACCTATGATTTTTTTTTTTTTTTGCATTGTTAATCAGCAGAATGTAGCATGTTAACATTGAAAATGCAGAATGTCCTATGTTTAAAGCCAAAACAATATCTATGGATAAACATTTCTGCGCAATGTAAAAGCTTGTCAGAAGTAAAGATTTGCTGTTAATAATGGGTGAAATCCATTCCATTTGTCTAAAGCCCAAGTAACTCAGTGCACGATAGGGGACTTTATGCTATATTCTGCTGATTAACAATGCAGGGGAAAAAAGCATAGGTGCCTTTAAAGTCACTAATGACTCAATCCAGCAAACCCCAGCAGGTAGTAGATCTTGGCTCTGTGACAGTCTGACCTATTCAGAGGAAAGGTCAACATGATGCAGAAGCCCAAAACAAATCAAAAACAACCCAGATCTGAGGCAGCAAGTTGTGTGATAGACTGAAGAATTCACTGTAGCTTTAAGGCTTGCTCTGAATTTCATGCTGCATCTTTCGTTGTGACAGGTTCTACCTGTCTGAAGGCACAGAGCTGAACAGTTGGTTACTGAGCCGTGAGGCAGCATGACTGCAGCTCTTGCTTTACTGTGTTAACAATAAAGGCTCAGTTTCTGTGTTAACAATAAAGGTTATCTTGATCTCAAGTGACTGGAGAATTCTTAACATAACATGGAGCTGCATGAAAAATTGAACATAGGAATTACCACAGCAGATCAGCACATTGGTCCATCATGTCTGGTGTCTTGCTTCCAGCACTAGCCATTACTTGATGCTGCAGAGGAAAGCTCATATAATGCACTTGGTCAACCGTGCAGTGCTGGATATGGGGCAGAAACTCCTTCCTAACCCTGGGGTGGTGATTTTACACCCTGATGAAAGAGGTTGGATTACTCCAATTTAAGAACATTGTTGTTCACATGTGCCCTCTTCCTGAGCACCCCATTGTGACCTCAGGGCAGACCTGCAGCAGACCATCATTCAGTTTCCGCTCTTGGTTCCTCAATAAACTTAAAAAGAGACTTTTACAAATCCAATAACAGCAGTCCTCTTTAGGGTCCGGGTTATTAACTTAAAGTTCCAAAAATAAACACAAAAGTCTTCCCTGCAGCCTTAAGCTAAGCACAGCCCCCAAGCTCCCCTGATGTCTTAGTATCATCCCTGTGTTAGCAGGCTACTCCCAGACCTATATAGCTGGGGGAATTCCCCTCATCTCAGGGTCTTCCCTGTAGAAACCTCTCTCTTATTTTCTGACCTGCCCACCTGTCTGCAGCTTCCTAACATACTTTTTAGGGCAATCAGCTCCTCCATACCTAACTGGTCCTAATTAAACCTCCTGCCTCATCCCAAGTGTGGCAGACAGGGCTAATTGTACAGTGATGGCCAATTCTAGACCTTAAAGGCACAGGTCACGTGTTTACAATTATTCATAACATTATCCAGGCGATCACTAGAAAATGTTTCCTATCATCATACCCCACCCCACCGCAAATCAGCAAGAGCATCAAACCACCAACGCAGAGCAGTTATAAAACTGTGGATAATCCAGCTCTATTTTAGAAATATACATTGGCTTTTTGGAGGGGTGTGTGTGTTGTGTAGGGATGGATAGCTCAGTGGTTTGATCATTGACCTGCTAAGCCCAGAGTTGTAAGCTCCATCCTTGAGAGGGAGATTTGGGGATTGGTCCTGCTTTGAGCAGGGAGTTGGACTAGATGACCTCCTGAGGTCCCTTCTAACCCTGACATTCTATGATTTTAATACAAAATAAGATGGTTTTAGAATGTGTGTGTGTGTATCTGCAGAGAGTCCGGAAGAGAAGGAAGCATTCTGATTTCTGGGGTAGGCAGTCACCCAGTTTAAATATCATTATGCCCATGCTTTTTTTTCTCCACACCACTGATCTTCTCAAACATTGCCCATTATGAAGGAGGTGCTGGGTGGTGGGCCTACAGGTCTTTTGAACATCTTTCTAGGATTTTTCTCCATAAAGAAACTCAGACATAGATTTAAAATGAGGGTTTGGATATTTAAAAATTAATGTTTTTGTTCCTACCACTGGTAGTAGCTCTATGACTAAAAATAGCAAACATTTATGACTTTGGCATTTGAGGGGGTCAAAGGATGAATTCTGGCTATAAACAGCCTATGGAGATATACCATTGTGGTATAAACTCAGTAGAGGTGGCTCCTATACCATCCACCCCACTCCCTACCTTGGAAAAGTTGGAGTGCACCACTGATCCTCCAAGGATGTGAGGTCCTGTAGTGTAGTTACATAAGTTAGTGCAACCCCTGGTTTCTTTTGACTCATGCCACAGCCAGGCATCACCACCTCCTTACCCCACCTACGTTGAGGAAGGTTTAGCTGCCAGGGGACAATTGAGCCTTGTAAGCTGACAGTGTAAAAAAAGACTATGAACATGATTCCCACTAATTTCATCCTATCGTAGAATGAATTTTAATGGTGACAAATTAAATTTTTTATGGGGATATTAAATCTTGAAAGCTGGTGGCAAGTTAGTTTGGATGAAACACTGAAAAAAGTGGGAGTAAAATTTAATTTTTTAGCTGCTGTTACTATAATGTTACTAGGGCTGGTCACAGTATTGGTCAATAATTATTTAGCAAATATAGTCTCTTTACTGTTTGCGCCTATTTCTGTGAACACCTTTGCTATTTGTAATTGTTTGGTGTACAGCTATGAGAACAAATTTGAGAGTAAGGGGTATGCTCAAATTGATTATTTTTTCATGTGTGATTACTAGTCAACCAATTTCCAGGGGAATGTTAGAAATATTGGAAATATTTGTGAAGAGACTCGGTAACCATAGGACTCTTAAAAGTTCATCTAGAGGCAGAGTGATTCAGGAATAGCTATTTTTGAATAACTCAAAGTGCGTTAAGCTAGAGTGCTAAACGTGAACAAAGCACTCTTACTTCAGAATAAGAAGATGCACACATAGAAATAACTATTCCTGACTAACTCCATGTTTAGACAAGCCCTAACAGTACTGTAGCAAGAGTAAGTATATGTATGCAGACCATAAGCATTCAATAATCAGGAGTCCCATTCTCCCCAAGATTGACTTAAAAACCATGATTTTCCATCCACTGCTTGTGAGAACAGACTTTTCCAAAGGGATAGAAGTTTGAATGAAATTCTTTTCTATTTAAAAATTGTTAAACAAAAAGAGAGATTTGGGGGTGGGGGCTGACATTTATTAAGGGAAAGCAATTTTTATTGCACTTGCTGCTAAAGAGAAATGATGAGTTTCCTTGATGGGGTTTGAACTGAGACATTTCTAATGTAATGAGAGCTGGCAAAAAAAGGGCTTGATTAAGTTTATGGGGAGGTTAAATGCTGATTGAAACAGCTTCATAAAGGAATTTCACCCAGAATTCCTTGCAATAGAAGTTGCTTGTTTTTCCAATTTTTTATTTGGTTAGTTTTTGAGTTAAACTTTGTGCAGCTCTGAGTTATTTGCTACAAATAATTAGGGAGTACGCTCCAGAGGAAGAATTAGGCTACTGCTGGTTTGAGCTGGATTTTTTTTAAGTTCCCAGGACAACCCCAGGAAGCCTTCAGGGAATTCAGGGAAGAGCTTTATACACAAAGAAATAACTATTATCTCTCTAAGAGAACACTAGGCTGATCATATCAAATCATTTATTTTGCCCAGTTCCACACAGCCCAATACTGGGACTCAGTCTATCACTTCTTTGCTCAGAGAGCAGAGGATTCAATTAAAAAGGGATAACTAATGGAATACAGCTGCCACTCTGGGGTCATTATTGCCAGTGCATTCTCTTGGTCTTCAGAAGGTGAAGCTATATTTTCCTAGATTTTCTGTTAACCCATAAATGATCGGGGTGGGGGGGAAATAATACAATTTTATATGATTATTTCTTTTTCAGTAAAGAAGTTTCTTGGTATCTTCTCTTAAGTTACATAGCTGGATTGATTAAATCTTTCAGGGGAATGAACAGATGCTGCAGATATGCTGTCAACAGAGAGGGGTAGGTTGAAAGATATACAAGGGAGGTCAACTAGCGCAATAAGGAGGGCAGTGTAAGTGGATGAATGGAGAGGGAGTTAAGAGTGTGCACAGAATGGATTAATTTGCTTTAGGAGGAATGCAACTGAGTTTTTTTTTTCTTCAGAAATTCAAAGTTCTCATAGCAACCATTACTCAGCCATGTTTCACAAACATGTCAATATCTAGAAAAAAAATCTGAAAAAATCTTGTCATGAAGTGGCAGTAGCTGCTCCCTACTTAAGGTGGCAGATAGTTCCCTATTATAAACAAAAACAAAACAAAAAACTCCCACATGCCATACTGTGAAACTGATTTTCTTGAAATTTTGCACATCTCAACTCCAGAGTTTTTTTTATCAAGTATCAGACTAACACAGCTACCCCTCTGAATCTGTAAAAAGCAACAGAGGGTCCTGTGGCACCTTTAAAACTAACAGAAGTATTGGGAGCATAAGCATTCGTGGGTAAGAACCTCACTTCTTCAGATGCAAGTCATCTGTTTTTCTGATTTTTTTTTGGCAGTCTGGTAAAAATCAGAGAAGGGGTTTTAAAGTTTGCCTTTTCACTTCTGAAAATGTTACTAATTTTTCAGGCCATCATAACTTCATAGGAGTTTGACCACATTGTCTTTACAGTACTACCGTGTAGCCTCCTAGGGTGCAAGTGACCAAGCTATAGGTCTCTGCTGATAGGTCTGCTGTCTCTCTGAGATTTGAGAATGCGGTACTTTGGCTCTTTGGCCAAGGCACACTTCAATCTTACCACTTCCGGTCCAAAGGAAATCAAGAACAAAAGACCCAAAACTCAAAAAAGAATCAAACGATGAACACTTTGTGGGACTCCTCCTTTTATTCAGATCTCATCTTCACACAGTTCATACTTCAGTCAAAGCCCCAGGCTTTAGTTGTCCCTTCTAGCAGGAGGCTCATCCAGACAGGTAAGCTTCATCAATCTCTGAGTGGTAATATATTCAGTCTCGCCTCCCTCGCCCCAATCTAGTAGCTCATGGGGTATGCATCAAACTTTGAGATGGTATTGACTTGCATAAAGTCATTGGAAAAAAAAGCAGGTGGTCCCATCCAACTTGGGAACCAACATGACTGGACTCCAGTTGACACAGTTCCCTTCAATCATCCCAAGCATGGATTGGAGTGCCTGTTTCACAATCTCTCTCAACTTCTGAGGAAGAGGCCATGGGACTCTCTGACATGTTGTACAGACTCAGTTTGGATTCACTGGAAGATGAGTTGTGTTCACCCCAGTCTGGTAAAAAAACACAAAAGAGGAGGTGGCTACCAATTGTTGAGCTTGGACCTTCTGTTCTGCTGTGAGATAGCCTCCAGGATGGTCCATATTTGGGACAGAAATGCTGTCAGCCTGTGACCTTAATTCTGGTTCCAGAGGGTAGAGGGCTATGAATAAGCCCTCCTCGGTTTTCCATGGCTTTAAAAGATTGACATACATTTGTTTTTCTTTTGTCATTACTTACCAGGCCTACATGGCAAATAATTTCTGAAAGGACCCTGACAAAGTTTTGTCTCTAGAGTAGGAGAAACACTGGATCCCTAGGTCTGAACAGTCAGAGGAAGGCTCCTTTGTTGTAGGCTGTCTCTTGGGTACTCTGAGCATTCAGGACATTCACCCTTGCAAAAGTGCCTAAGGCTCCTAGCCTCTTGCAAAGGGTGAGCACAGACTGCACGATGCTGTCAGCTTGTGAGCCCTGTTCCTCCCTCATTTCCAAAACTACACCAAAATCCCGTAAAGCTGCCTCCCATATAATTGTTCAAATGGGAGAAACCTGTGGTTGACTGCAGTGCCTCCCATATTGCAAACAAGAAGGAGGTGGGAACAGTTAGCCCCAGTGACAAGGGTCTATGGAAATGAACTTCCTTAACATGTTTTTTAAGTGTCTGATTGATGCCCTTTACCAACCCATCTGTATAGGGATGGTAGACACAAGTTCAGAGAAACTATCTTTGCTTCTCTGCACAAATCCTTTAGTTCCCAGAATGTAAAGCTGGTTGACTTTCCTGACTCTCCTGAGGCATCCCCACCCATGCAAAGACCTTCTTTAGTTCTGCTGTGATGGCTTTTGCATTTCTGGAGCATAATAGTACTGCCTCAAGATATCTGATGGAATAATTCATGATTACTAGGATGTATCAATACCCAGATGCACTCTTTTCAAGTAGCCCAACCAAGTCCATTCCAATACTCTCAAATGGGGTGCTGACCAAGGGGACAGAGACCAATGGAGCATTGAAAACTCATCATGGTGCAGCTAGTTGATGATCCGGCAAGAGGCACAGCAGTCCAGGGCCTCCCTATACATTCCGGGGCCAGATAAATAATGGTTCAGGATCTGACTGTTAGACTATAGATACTCAGGTCTGCCTGTAAAGGCCTACACGTTTGCTGCAGTAAAATATGTTGGCTCTCTCCTTCACTCCCTGCCCCCAACTTCCCTTTTAGGTACACTAATACGTTTAAGAGCCTTCTTTCAGATCCCTAACTCTTATTCCCATTCTTGCAATAATTAAATTCACATGGTCCTGCATCCTATGCTTCTGAACATAGACAACTGGTGCCTCCCCATGCTGGGGAGGAGGGGGGCAAGCTAAGGGGGAGGACATGTGACCGCCCCATGTGTCTCCCCTGACCAGTGGCCCCTCCTACCCTGCACTCAGCCAGTTGGGACGGAGCTGCTTCTGCCTGAGACAGCCTGCCCCCAATAGGCCAATCTGGGAGGCACTTGACCCTCCATTTTCCCTCTACGCATTGCTTCTGCTTCTGAATATTAGAGAGATACTTCAATGGGACTTATGCACATCCTTAGAAGGTAAGCATGTAGTTAAGTGCTTTGGGTAATCAGAGAAGAACAAGATCAATGATGGGGGAGAAGACATCCTGCAACCTATTGAAGTGCACTGCATGTCCCATTAGTGTATTTCTACTCTTCAGAGGTACTGCTGCACTAATATACCCTCTGCTTGTCAAAGCCAAAATAGTATCCTTGGGAGGAAAAATATAATTGAATTTAATGATACATGTCCAGTTCTTAGTGGTGAGACAAAGTGAGTGAGGTAATATCTTTAGACCAAAGTTTGGAGACCAGCTTTCAAGCTATACAGAACTCTTCTTTAGGTCTGGCAAAGATATTCAATGTGCCATAGCTAAATACAAGGTGGAACAGATTGTTTAGCATAATTAAATAGCACATACTGTAAGACACCATTCAAGGTGAAGTGGCAAGTTCTGAGTGATGAAGCTATATTTGCATTTTCTGCTTAGACATTTTCTACCTAGGCATTTTCTACCAGTATATATTTTGCAAGTCACTCCTTGGGGAATTCTGTGCAAAAAATAAATAAATCTGCACACAATATTTTAAAATTCTGCAAATTATGTCAAAATATGAACCCTCAATAAATTTTACTATTCTGAAGTACTCCATGGCCACATAGCCCTGCTTGCAGAGACTGCAGACTGCACTGGACAACTTATGACAATGGAGTCAAAAAGCATCAGCTGAATGTGATGAAGTTATATGACATTGCTTCCTCTGAATGTGGAGAGATTTCCCACAAACTACAGTAGTACAACAGTATCTTGCCTGAAATAATTAAAACTTTTTTGAGAGAGAGAATTACTGCAAAAAATCTATTACTGGGCTGTATTATAAATTTGCAAAATGCCCGTTCTCAAAAGGCTCTAATATTTAATTGTAGAATTTTTTTTAAAAAACAGAATGGTTGAATGTTCTTATTTTTAAAAAAGTCACAATTACAGTTTCTGTACTAAGAAAGTTGCATTACCAATGTTTAATGAGAAAAGGATTTGAAAACCTAATATACCATATGTAAGATTTCCAGAACTAACATCAGGAACTTAGATAATGGTAAACATAACTGTAAACAGAAGTTACAGTATGGACACTGGACACTATTAATGGCAGAATTGATCCCTTAGCGTGTATACATTATCTTTTGTGTGTGCTTAAAAATGTACTTATGACATTCATCTTCTACCATCATTTAACCAAGGAAACAGGTAAAGTGAAGCTGACTTCAATGAATTTTTGCTATGACTTAATCCAAAACTCACTAAAGTCAATAACTGTCTTAATTTGACTGGGTTTTGGATCAGGTCCTAATCCAATACCTTTGTTCCAGCATAAAGGATCTTTCTTAGTTTTGTTGTTGTGCATGTGAAAGTATAGCCAGACAAAATAAATAAAAAATCATTATATTTTAAAATGCATCACAATCTTCTAGTGTTTCTCAAATAGCTACAATCACCTTACTTTCCCGGGAACAAGCTACATCTGTTTTGTAACCACCAATTTCAATCATCCTCAGCTTTGGTTCTCTTAGGAAATGAGCCCTAACAGTTTCAGGTTTTTGTGCATATCTTCAACATTAGCGTTCCTCCATGGACAAATGGAGCTGAGATTAATCTCCAGAAATGTGGAGAGAGCGCTCAGGATAGAGTTCATACTCAGCTCTTGAGCTGGGGTTCTATATCGTTTAAATTGAATGGATATTTGAATATAGAAAGAAGGGGACAACCTTGACTTTACTTTATACACAGTGGAGAGGAGATTAGTATAGTAATATTTTGAAGCAACAGATATTATGTAATTAAATTAAAATTATATTCAATTAATATTAGTATGTGAATAGATCACAGTGTAGCCTAGTGGGTGTATGAATTTAACTCCCTGGATCTCAGTACTGCTTAGCCAGATTTGCACAGATCCAACAGAACAGATTTTGGTCCACAAAGTCTATGTGCACTGGACAATGAGAATTTTTGTGTGACAAGGACTGAGGAAATAGGATACTGACTAATGGGGAAGGGAGAGAGCAACGGCAAAAGGGGAGAAGGGAAATGAACTGATGTACTATTTTCTCAGAGTTGCCTTGCTTTTTGAGTTTAAATATTACTTTAACTTTCTCTTTATGTGTATTTCTTTTTAAATATATTTATAAAAGTAATGAGAAAGAGCCAAGAAAGTGACAATACAGGTCAAAATTATTCCAGGATAGAGAGGGATTCAAATCTAGGGCTTAGTTTAGGTAAATTGTAGACTTTACAGATATTAACCATGAAGTCTGAATCCAGATAATTTCCATACAGTTCAGGGGTTTAGTTCAAACCTATAGCTAATACATATGGCCTAGACTGTGATACCCTTGCTCATGCCGACTAGTGCCTTACTCCCCATGAGGAGTGGGCTAGTGCTTTACTCCACCAAGAAGTCTCATTGCCTTGAATGGGACTACTCAGAGTGTAAGGGACTATTTAATGTGAATAAAAGTGTCACAAAATATTGAAATTCCATATTAAAAGTATCACATATTAAAAGTGTCATAGAGTTGTTTTTGCTGAGGATCCAGTTTTACAGAAATACAGAGCAGCATGGTAGTTACTTCACAAATAGTTAAAGCCACAAAGGTTTGGAAAATCTGAAAATAAATGATGGTTTCTTTTATTTAATATACTTTTACCTGCATGTTACCCATTCTTGGAACCAGCCAAGAAATAACCATAAACAAAGGTTGAACTAGAGCAGCACTGCGGTTTGATTTATTGGCATCCCTTAATTGCGCCATTATACTCACACACACCACACATTTGCTGGCAGGGTGCAGGCATGGATGTTGGTTTCAATTTTGCAGGTGGCTGAGGCTGGCCAGGCGACAGCTGCCTGGAGATCAGCTGCGAGCCAACGAGTGTCCTCTAAGTTCCTTCAGATCCAGGGCCGGCTCCAGGGTTTTGGCCGCCCCAAGCAGCCAAAAAAAAAAAAAAAAAAAAAAAAAAAAGCCGCGATCGCGATCTGCGGTGGCTATTTGGTGGGAGGTCCTTTGCTCCCAGCGGGAGTGAGTACCGTCCGCCGAATTGCCCCCGAATACCTGGACGTGCCGCCCCTCTCCGGAGCGGCCGCCCCAAGCACCTGCTTGCCAGGCTGGTGCCTGGAGCCGGCCCTGTTCAGATCTGCGGGAGGGCTCTACTGCTTCTGTTCTGGTCCCGAGTTTAGCGAGCTGTTACATTTCCTTGTTGGTACCCTACCTGGCCGCCCGTCTCGAAATGTATACCTTCACCAAGATAATCCCATGGCTCCATAAAAGCAATAGTTGCTTCTTTGTTTTGCCATTGGCTGTCACTCACACTCTCTCACTCATTCCTTACATTAATTGATTACATATTCATAAGTATGAATACAATTGGTAATATAGAGCAATACAGCTGTAAGAAAGCACCTAACAGCATTGGGGAGCTTCCGCTGCTTGTGGCTTTGTAACAGCATAACAGGAAACTGCATTCGAAAGAGCAAATGTGGGGAGGGTGAAGAAGGGCCCGCATCCAGCTACACTGTGTTGTGCCGATCAGACTAGATAATTATAATTGTTCCTTATGGCTTTAAAAATCTATTAATATATTTAACAAGTTCATTTAAATAAACATATATATTACAATGTAGTCATCGTGGAAAAAAAAATGCTTTTGACTGTATCATTTGTATTGAAATCCCTCCTCACTCCCATGGGTAAAAAAAGCCTAGGGTTCAGAGTACAGGACTCAGAGAGGGAAACATAAAACTGAATTACAGTAGCTTTCTTTGTGAATAAAAGTGTTCAGTCTATTATCTCCTAACCATCCAGGACTAGGGACAGATGATGTGTGATCCATTGAGAAACTGGGAATTTCATCGTTTTTAATGACATTAAGCTCTAATTTTCAGCCCTTTGAGGTTACAGGATGAGATAGTTTGAAGTTATGAGGCCTCATTCTCACTTACACTAAGGCTGCTTTACAGTGTAAAGGGGCCTTAAATTGGGGGTTAATGTAATTTGCACTGCTGTCAACAGGCCCTTGATATCTTTATCTGTATAGATAAAATGTCACTGGTCTAGAAATGAATCTTACTGTCCTGGGACTAGAGCCAGGTAATTTGGATTTCCACATGTGGTGATTTTTTTCCAGACTGACTTTTTTTTAAAATGGTGCTTGTTTGAGGCTGCTCAGGGGTTGAGATGTGAGAACGAGTTTCAGGGTCAATGAGCAGAGAGCAGGTGAGACTATCCATAATGACAGTACATAACAGCTCAATTTAATACATGATTCTGCAATTTATCACATGATTCTCCCCAGCATATTATACATATATGTAGAGGGACTATCCATTTGATAAGGTACAGAGAAATGTGATAAACTGCATTTATCAAGCACATTATCTACACTGTCCAAAAATCTATATTTTAATCTTTGAGCAGGTTCAGGCACCAAGGGTGTTTGTTTGTTTGTTTGTTTTTATTTATTTATTTGTTTTTAAAGCAACTTGGTAGGAAAATGTTTCCAGGTTTCTCTTAAAATGTAGAATTTCCCTTGAAAATCACATTGGTCCAAGATTCAGAATGGAAATATTCAGTCCTGCACCAGTAGCTCTTTTAAGCGACACTATCCTGGATCCTACAAAGCTAGAAATGGTAATGGCTAAATTAAAAAAAAAAAAAAAAACTAAAAAAAAAAAAAAAAGCATCTGTGTTCAGTTAGAGATTCCTTAGAAGGGGCCTGGTTTACAGAATGGGAAAATATGGCTCCTTTAACACTTCTCAAATACACAAAAACGGACACACCCAAAATTTTGAATTACTTCTGAAAATTTAGAGCTTTGTACCATGAGAAAGGTAAGTGGCTTTGCCACTTGTGAATTATCCACCCATTCTAAACTCTTGCCAATTAAACCTTTAAATAACACCATGCCACCATGTATTTTATATGAGTAAGATTTGGGGGGGGGGGGGGGACTCTTTCTTAACTCTGTTTCCACTGAAGCCAATCAGAGTTTTAAAATTTTACTTCAGTTTATTGATCTGAGGTAATTATGTGGCTACCTTTACTGTAGTATGACAGGCCTGGATGCACAAAAGGAGTTAAGAACCTAAGTCCCAGTTTTAGGCTCCCAAATGAATCCTGTAGGTGCTTAAGTTTTTGCAGTAAGAATTTCTTAGCTGCCTCCCTCTAGGTATCCAGACACTTATCTTCTGCCTAAGCCTCAGAGTGATTTGTACCCGCGGAAGATAAGATTAATCTGCCTAAATCACATGTAGGGCCTGATCCATTGGGCATGCTTAGAGGGCATCTACTGGATTGGACCCCTCAGGTAAGTTCATACAAGTCAAGGTGTGAAGTAGGGGGGGGGGGGGGGGAGTACTTCCCACAAAAAATTTAACCCAATAGTTAGGATACTCACTTGAGTTGTAGGAGACAAAGCCCCACCACCACGTGAGAGGGAGAAGGGATCTGAACGGGTAACAGCTGCCTCTCAGGTGAGTGCTCTAACCATTGAGATAGGGGATGTTGCACTCTATTTATCCAGAGTTTAACAGCTTCAACAGAAGAGATTGAGGGTGTCTTACATCAGAATATCCAATAGCTCAATGTTAGAGCACTCTCCAAAACAATTATTAATCCCTGTTCACTTCCTGTCTCCTGCTCAGATGAAGGGAGAGGTGATTTTCACATACCAGAGAAGTTCCCTAACCACTGGGCTAAAAGTCCTCTCCACTTTCCCCTCCCAGCTTCTTGCAAAAGCAGAACAGGTGTCTAACTCCAAAGAGTGTTTCTGACTGTGAATCATTAGCAGAGCTAGGCACCTCCCTGCAACCTGGACTTAAGTGACTAGCTCCACGAGAGCAGTAAACTTAGCAAACACCCCTGTCCCTTGGCATCTCTATTAGCTAATCTATTTTTCCCCTCCTTCAAGCAGGAGTTTCTCCCTCAGCCCTCTTCCCAGAGGGAGGGTTGAATCTCAGGCCACTTTTCCTTGAGTTAGTCCTACCTACCTTCCAGGAGCTGGTTTAAGTTTAAGACAGCTGCAAGTCTTTTGCCAGGTCCCTTCAGCTGAACACTCTCCAATTAGCCTTCCTCCCTGGAGGGTTCAGCAGATCAGCCTTCTCCACCAGTGTCTCCCTCTCCTGTGAGGGAGAAGGCAGCTTTGATGCTGTTTACCTTTTCCCAACACTTTTCCAATTGGTTGGGTGAGAAAGGAGCCTTGCCCTGCGCTTTCAGCAAAGTGCATGGTCCCTGGCTCTTAAAGTTATAGTACCAGGATTCCCTCTCCAAGCATTACCCATTGCCAAGGCTGTTTCCCTCCTCTCCCAATCCCTTAAAGGTATCTCTATATCTGCCTATTAGATTTTTCAAACCTAAAAACTGCCATGCAAGTTGGTGGGGTGGGCTGACCGTTAGGCACTACTGCCCTTAATTGCAGACTACTATCTCACAGACTATGTAAAAAAAAAAATATGTGGAGTCCATAGCAACATTTACAGTTAATAGTACACAAGATTTTAGTTTTTGTTTTTTTTTAAGTTTGAGCAATAGGGTTAAGCTGTTTTCAGGAACAAAGACCAAAAGAATACACTTTATCCATTATTTTAACAATGGCGATCTTTTCTTTTTTGAACATTTCTAGAAGCTCAGCTATTTTGGGACAGAAATTTGACATTAGGCAGGGATCTAGTCTCTTGGTTGTGGATGTGCTCTTCAGTGGTAGTAATGTAAAGGTTTTTAAGAGAGGATGTTACTCATGCACACAAAATTTTGTAATGCAATCTACTAACTGCCTGACAATGTTCTATTTGTTCCATGCCTGTTTGCATAGCTCAGAGGGAATATGTATGTGTGTATATATATATATATATATATATAGTCAGACCTGTTCCTTCTCTATGATGAGTGAAGTTCCAAAGGGAAGGTGGGTTGACACTACTATACAACTTTGGACAGCTCTGAAATACCCTTTCCCATTATAGCCACTCGACCAAAAATGTCCATCTCAACCCACACTGACTTCCCTCATCCAAGTTCTTGATTGTTTTGCACAGCTTCTCATTATTCCCACTTCCTCAGTGGCTCTGCATCTTTCTGTCCCATCCTTCCTTATGCCTTTGTCTGCCTTCTTGTGCTGGTTGTTGCTTTTGCTGGCAAAAGAGACATCTGCAAAAAGAGACCTACATCTACAAAAGATTCCTACATCTGCTACTTCCCTGAGTGGCTGATATCCAACATGTTCCTGTGTTTGGCAGCTCCACCAGAGAAATGGAGGGTGTGGCACCAAGTAGAGAAATGAATGGGCAAGCAGCTTTAAAGGAATCTACTTTCTCCACTCCTTAGTAGCAAAAAGATTTTCCTTGAATGAGGGAAGTGATTTTGGAAGCTTCCCTTGCCCCTGCCCTTTCTCTGTTCTCCCCTGTGCTGCTTTTCCTCTGCCCTATCTAAACAAATCAATTAGAAACAGAGGAAAGAGACAGCTTGGGAGCCTCCTTCTATTGCCTTCAGGAGCAGAGATTCTTGCAGGGCTTTCCAGATGTGTAAGCCCCAAATGCTGTTGGGGCTGCTGAGTTGTGATTTATATCCATGTATATTACATATTGCCTCACAATGGAAGAAAAAATAGCTCTTGTCATCAAAGTGATAAATTTACACTGCCCTGTTCACCTCTTGTTTTTTTTTTACCCATCAACTATAATTGTCCTACTTAATTAAGTGCATTGAAGCATAGTTTACACTAATCATGTAATAAAAAAAATGATGCACATGGTACAATATATTGGAGTGTTGTAGGCAGTGATAGGACAACTCAAAAAAAGCTTCTGAAATATGGGTAAGAATCAAACGTTTCTGATACATATTAAATTGTACATGGGATGATCTCAGTCTATCTTTATTTGATGTTGCTTAACCAGAAACAAACCAGTGGCTTTCAAAGATTCTGCTTTAATTTTAGAGCCCCTCTTAATTTTTACATTATTATTTTTTCTGGGGAAGGGGAGAGAAGGCAATAATTTCACATCACCATGTTATCCAGATGCCCCGAGAGTCTCCCTTGAGTCATCATGGTCTCTATCCCATCATTGTGCAAGAATACATAATTATTCCAGAGATAAGGAAAATCCAGACCACTCACATTTCAAATTAAAAGAAACATTGTATCCTTTGTTCTGCCTCTTCTTTTTGTACACTTGCTCCCATTCCCCCCCTCCCCAGCTGTTAGTTTTGTTAAATATGGCAACTATTATTTAAAGGATCTAAGTGTCAATTATGGTGGATTCCTATAGGTTTTGATCCAGCAACGTTTTTAAGCAGTCTAATATTAACTACTTTAGGAGGGCTCCTTTAGTCACCCACCTAACAAATATAACTTACCCATCATCTCTGAATTTGGCTCTGAACTTCAGTCCAAAGTGTTGTGTGTAGATTGTATTCCTCAGTATTGCTTAGGCACTTCCTTTATTACATTTATATTTCATATAAAATGATTCTATTTCACCCATTCTCTTCTATAATATCTCATATACTAACCATGTGCCACATAGTTCATAAGAACGGCCATACTGGGTCAGACCAAAGGTCCATCTAGTCCAGTATCCTGTCTACTGACAGTGGCCAATACCAGGTGCCCCAGAGGGAGTGAACCTAACAGGTAATGATCAAGTGATCTCTCTCCTGTCATCCATCTCCACCCTCTCACAAACAGAGGCTAGGGACACCATTCCTTACTCATCCTGGCTAATAGCCATTAATGGACTTAACCTCCATAAATGTATCCAGTTCTCTTTTAAATGCTGGTATAGTCTTAGCCTTCACAACCTCCTCAGGCAAGGAGTTCCACAAGTTGACTGTGCACTGTGTGAAGAAGAACATCCTTTTATTTGTTTTAAACCTGCTGCCCATTAATTTCATTTGGTGGCCCCTAGTTCTTGTATTATGGGAATAAGTAAATAACTTTTCCTTATCTACTTTCTCCACATCACCCATAATTTTATATACCTCTATCATATCCCCCCTTAGTCTCCTCTTTTCCAAGCTGAAAAGTCCTAACCTCTTTAATTTTTCCTCATATGGAACCCATTCCAAACCCCTAATCATTTTAGTTGCCCCTCTCTGAACCTTTTCTAGTGCCAGTATATCTTTTTTGAGATGAGGAGACCACATCTGTACATAGTATTCAAGATGTGGGCGTACCATCGATTTATATAGGGCAATAATATATTCTCCATCTTATTCTCTATCCCCTTTTTAATTATTCCTAACATCCTGTTTGCTTTTTTGACCACCTCTGCACACTGTGTGGACGTCTTCAAAGAACTATCCATGATGACTCCAAGATCTTTTTCCTGATCTGTGGTATCTAAATTATTCCCCATCATACTGTATGTATACTTGGAGTTATTTTTTCCAATGTGCATAACTTTACATTTATCCACATTAAATTTCATTTGCCATCTTGTTGCCCAATCACTAGTTTTGTGAGATCTTTTTGACGTTCTTCACAGTCAGTTCTTCACAGTCCTTTACAGTTTGGTCTTAACTATCTTGAGCAGTTTAGTATCATCTGCAAACTTTGCCACCTCACTCTTTACCCCTTTCTCTAGCTTCAGATGGAATTCAGCACATATGTGCTGCTCCATTCCATCCTGCTACAAAGGGACTAGAGGAACATTTTGTACAGACACTTATGCATGCCTTGGAGTCATCTACAGAAATTGGACAAAATATGACAATTTGGAAACTCTCCCTACATTATATTTTCACTGTTCTGTGTCTTTAGCCCATTTTCAGAGAGTTGGTTTCCCTTACCAATACTCTGTTTTCTTTCTCTAAATTTAACATTGCTTTTTTCATGTTTTCCAATTATTTACCCTGTCCACATATTGGTATTTTAGCTGCTGCTTTCTTACTTGATTGTCTTTTGAATAAATCCTTAACTTCTCCCCACCATTGTCCTCTCCACTAGGCTAATATTTCTCCCACCAACTTGTCTTCTTAATGATCTTTCTATTCAAATGTAGCCTAGCTCACAAACCAACTATTTCAAAAAGACCTAGCCCCCTGTAGATATAAACATTCCCACCTGACTTAATTTATACTTTTTCTGAAACTTTCTAACTTTCCACTGGCTAGTTATGTCTTGGCATGTTGATAGGGCTAATTCCATTGTAATTGACACAAGGTCTTCTAATATTAACTTCTTGTTTCTTCCCTCCTTATTTCTAGGACCTATGTTTTACTTCTGCCTATATCACTTATTCACAAATAGTCCCCAAATGTTCTACATTTTTAAAGACTAATCCATATTTGCCATCTGCTATCCCATGGCTGTGTAGTCTCCTGATCTGTCTGCATTTCCCAGGCTGCACAGACTGAGAAAGGGACAATTAGGAATTAGAAAGCACTTTGCAGAAATGAGGAAAGAAAAGTCTAAATATAAAGGGATAGAATCAAAGAAAGGACAGAAAGAAGGTGTTAGGTAACATGGATGAGAGGGAAAACAAGAAGAGAGATGTTGGTTATTGACATTTCTTTACTTAATCCATGCAATTAAACAAAAGACAGTTTTACATACTGATAATCGTCTCTCTCTCTGTATACTCTGAAACATGGATTTAAGACATTTTGTTCTTCTGCACAAGTTTAGTTGAGTCCACATTACATTAGTAGCTTGATTGTCAGCATCATTTGAGCCCCAATATCCACTCCGTCCCTGACAAGCTAGCTACCTCAAGCTTAAAGCCCCAGTTCCTTGAGCTAGAAGTGTTTGGGTGTTGGTTTAGGGGTAACACTCAAGTTATACCGTGAGATAACAATGCAATGAAAACAAGCCCGTTTATGTGACATGTATAGGCTTTATGTGATTTCAATGTTCAGATTATTTTGAGAATATCTTTTTACATTTTGAAAAGGAAGAATTAGTATTTAGAATTTAGTATTTTCTCCCAATACACCTCTACCTCGATATAACGCTGTCTTTGGGAGCCAAAAAATCTTACTGCGTTATAGGTGAAACCGCGTTATATCGAACTTGCTTTGATCCACCAGAGTACACAGCCCAGCCTCCCCGGAGCACTGCTTTACCATGTTATATCCGAATTTGTGTTATATCGGGTCGCGTTTTATCGAGGTAGCGGTGTATATAAAAGTAAGTGCAAGAATGAAGAGAATGATCAGTATGAAAAGAAAATACAAACTCAGCTTTGCTCCATTCAATTTTAAACTGTGGTAAACTATAACAGTATTTTCATGTCTACACTGCTGTTTTTCTCTTGTTAATTAAGGCAATTTTTGTTTCTTAGCAGGCAATTTCTTTACTTTATCCATTGCCCAGTATTATAATATTCAACACACTAGAGATGAGCCTTCCCTAAACTTCTGAATATGGGGATATCTAGATTATTATTTTATTATCTGTGACTAATGAGTCAGCTCATTTTGACTTACTACTGAACATAATACTCAAAAAAGAAAGGGAGGAGTGTGAGCAGAGAGCAAATAAAGTCATATTAACACAAGAGACAGCTTTAAAAAAGGATCTCAAATAACCATATTTTCTTTTGATATTCTTACCTCTGTCCCTCTTTCACTAGTCACATTGCATGAAACCTCTTTGTTTGGGAGATCAACCATTGTTTTCCCTCTGCCATAATGCTGCATCTGCCATCAGCTTATAGGGAGATGATGAGTGGCAGAATGGTTTCCATTTGGGCCTTCACCATTGGAATTCACTCTTCATCCTTAATCCAACAAAGCCCAGATTTGTTAACTTTCAGAGCACATTGCAAAGCTAGACTTCCTTTCCTCAGGCTTTTGGGGAAGATAGTGTTGAGGTTTGGAGCAAATCATTGCAGGATTGTTATGCTGGAATGAGCTAGTTATCTCTTAGGCTTTCAATAAATAAGAAACTAACCACAAATTTACCATAACATTTGCCAGATTCTGTCACCTTTACTTACATTAGGTAGTATTTTACCCGGCAGGTGGTGCCATTAATTTCAACGGAACTACTTGAAGAGTAAGGAACTACTTGTTGGGCTAGATCCACAAAGGGATCTAGGCATTGCAATACTTAGGCACCCTGCCACCCAGTGGAATCCTCAGAGCTGAGTTAGCTGCCCTGGCACTTTCTCATGAAAAAAACAAACAGAGAACAGACCCCCATCAATTACAGACAGTAGCCGAGTTACACTTCTGTGATATGGGAGCCCGATTTTCAAATCCTTTCTCTCCATGATTTGAAGCAGAGACTTGAACTTGGATGTCCCATATCTTAGAGAGTCCCCTAATCACCGGGCTGCAGAGTTGCTTTCTCCCTCATTGGGACCCAATTAATAGTTAATACAAAGTAGAACCGCTTCAACAGGAACAACTGAGACACACCCACCCCAGAATGCTTAAGAACTTGGTGGTTAGGGCACTCACACAAAGTATGAGAACTGGGTTCAAGTTCCTACTCCAAATCAATCAGAACAAGGATTTGAAAGCAAGTCTATTGCCTCTTAGGTCAGTGCCCTAACCACTGGGCTCTAGGGGACACACACCAACCAGACCCCAAATTCCTGATCTGATTACTACCTAGGGTACCAAGCAGTTTGGTGGAATCAGGAGATAGGTGGTTTTGCCCAACAACAGAAATATAGGTCTTGGAGAATATAGAGCAGGGATCGGCAACCTTTGGCACGCGGATCGACAGGGTAAGCACCCTGGTGGGCTGGGCCGGTTTGTTTACCTGCCGCGTCTGCAGGTTTGGCCGATTGTGGCTCCCATTGGCCGCAGTTCACCTCTCCAGGCCAATGGGAGCTGCGGGAAGTGGCGCGGGCCAAGGGATGCGCTGGCCACAGCTTCCCGCAGCCCCCATTGGCCTAGAGCGGCGAACCACGGCCAGTGGGAGCTGCGATTGACTGAACCTGCAAACGCAGCAGGTAAACAAACCGGCCTGGTGTGCCAGGGGGCTTACCCTGCCAGGCTGCGTGCCAAAGGTTGCCAATCCCTGATATAGAGCTTAGAGAAATCAGGTACCTTTAGGGTTAGACAGCCACTAAGTGGGAGTTTTGAGGATCTCAGTGGAGTCAAACTGTTTGGTTCAGGTGCCTAAAGTGAAAGTTTGACATCTAAGTCCCTTTGTGGGTCTAGTCCAGGGGTTGGCAATCTCTGGCACGTGGCTCGCCAGGGTAAGCACCCTGGCGGGCCGCGCCAGTTTGTTTATCTGCTGCGTCAGCAGGTTCAGCTGATCGTGGTTCCCACTGGCCACGGTTCGCTGCTCCAGGCCAATGGGGGTGGCGGGAAGCTGTGGCCAGCCCAGCCTGGGACGGTGAACTGCGGCCAGTGGGAGCCACGATTGGCCAAACCTGCTGACACGGCAGGTAAACAAACTGGCCCGGCCCGCCAGGGTCCTTACCGTGGCATGCCGCATGTCAAAGGTTGCCGACCCCTGGTCTAGTCCATTGTGACTAAAGGTAGAATCTGGCCTAAAATGCTTTAAAATAAATAAAAATATAAATAAAACATTTAGTATTTTCTTATTGTTTCTGGTTAACTAATTCCTTTTCTGTGTTTAGGGTTAAATGAACATATTTATATACAAAACTGCAATTGGGATAATACCTAAATATAATAAAGTGGATTTGCACAATGTTATTAATTTGGGGGATCTTGATTCACTGGGAAATGTCTAGGTGTAGAAGCCCTCGGACCAATGAAACCACCATGTGATATGGTGGCATAGTATTCAGACACTTTGAGGGAATTAGAGTTGCAAAAGGGAATAAGTTTTAATCATAGAGAAGAGCTGAAAGTGTATGTTTTACTGTCAGTGCTGTGTAAAGTAAGAAAAATATTTTTTTCAAGTGAAGTGTGTGTGTCACAGTGGATGTGAAAGCTGAAGGACAAAAGGTACTTGTAAATTCTGCTGGCTGCAAAACCTTTTTCTGAGCTGAATGGCTTAAGCATCAATCACACTCATGGCTTGGGAGCAGAGATCTTGGGAAAAGAACAAGAATATTTGTGTTTGCATGAGGAACACATACAGGGTAATGGTGTAAAAATATGCCAAATGAGGATTTCTGTTTAATCATTTTTGTGTGGTTTTGGTTTTGTTAAACTGTATTTGTTTAACTCTTTCCAATGATATCCAGCAAGCTTAATAATAAAAAGCCAAGTATTTTAGGATATAATTACTTCATTGTAGTTGACATTGGCAAATATTTTTAATACTACCTTGAAGTTCTAATGTGGGTCTTACTCGATTATACCAATGTACTTATGGGACTTAATCCTGCTCCCACTGAAATCAGTAACAAAATTCCCATTAAATTTAATGGCAGCAGAATTAGGCTATGAGGTATTTTGTGATCATGGAATTAAAGGCATTTTAGAAAGGACCGGCTCTCGGTTATTAATTCTCCAAGTCTGAAAGATAAGTGTTATTATCCCCATTCTACAGATTTAGGATTTGAGACATAAAGAGGTTAATGTCTACTATGGCCTCCTCACTCCACTGTCACTCCCCAAAATAGATGTGTTTATCATCCTAAACAATTTAACCTCTCTCAGAGTCATATATCTTCGAATGTTAATGAAGTTCATAGTGCTGTCCCATGTCCTATGAATGTTCTGTCGCCTGCACTCATAAATCTCTCCCCAATTATTGAAACAAGTAAGAGACTATCTAGTTAACAACAGCTATTCCTTCTCTTTGCCTTATCTTGATGAACAAAAGCTGAACTTACTAATGCATTTCAGATAGTCTTAAAAGCATCAACTGCTATTATTAGCTTAGGCACATTATATAAAATAATGTTAATGTTAGAGTAGCTGTTCTGAAGAGTGTATGAATGCTTTTCTTATGTTTTTTATGCAATTTGGGTCTAAAGTGAAGAGTTTCTTGTTTTGTTTGTTGTTGCAGTTTTCGACATTGTAGTAGGAGAGAAGTTGGTTGGGAATAAAATCTCTTTCTATTGGGTGTTTAATAGTGCAGCAAGGAAGAGGGAATATAACAGAAAATACTAAAACAACAGGTCAGTTTGTGGGTCAATAACTAGAGCTGAGTGAATAACTGATTTTTTCAATTTGGTGACTGAACCAAAAAATGTGGGGAAAAAAATCATTTGGGGTCAAACAAAATTTCATTCAACTCAAATCAATTTGTTTGGTTGGTTTAATTTGTTTCATTTCTTTTTGAGTGTCTTTTACTTTTTGTTTTTAAATAAATCTAGCTACATTTTAAAACAAAAATGTCAGTTTTGAAAAATTAAAATATATTTTGACTTTAAAAAAATCTTCTCCTCCCCATCCCCTAAGAGCATTTTGCCAAAATAGACTTGAATTCACAAATAATTTTTGGTAACCCCAAACTACATTTTCTTTTACAAATTACTATTCCAGCAAAAAAATTGTCCAGCTCTAGTCATAATTACTAGGAACGTGAAAGAACCAATTTTCCATCACCCTCCTCATTTATTACACACAGTTGAAAGACTAATTATATTCCAGAAGACTGGAAGAAAGCTAATGTGCCGATTTTTAAAAAGAGTAAATGGGATGACCTGAATAATTATAGGCCTGTCAGTCTGGTATTGATCCCGGGCAAGATAATGTATCAAATGATATGAATTCAATTAATAAAAAGTTAAAGAAGGGCAATATAATTAATGGCAATCAACGTGGGTTTCTGGCAAATAGATCTCATCAAATGAATTCAATATCTTTTTTTGAATTGAGATTACAAGTGTGGTTGATAGAGGTAATAGCATTGATACTTAGACTTCTGTAAGGCATTTAGGTGGGTACCACATGACATTTTGATTTAAAAAACCAAGACAAATTAAATGGATTAAAAGGTGGCTTATTGATAGGTCTCAACATGTATTTGAAAATGTGGAATCATCATAGAATGGGAATGTTTCTTATGTGTTCAATAAGTTTTGATTCTTGGGCTTAGGCTATTTAATATTTTTTATTAATGGCCTGGAAGCAAACATAAAACTATCACTGATAAAGTTTGTAGGTGACATAAAAATTGGGAGAGTGGTAAATAATGGAGAATACAGATCACTGATACAGAGCAATCTGGGACACTTGGTAAGCTGGGCACAAGCAAACAATATGTGTTTTAATATGGCTACATGTAAATGTATACATCTAAAAACAAAGAATGAAGGACATTGGGGGAGTTCAGGGCAACTGCATCTGTATTTCCCCTCAGGGGTACAACTGTGAACCCAATCTCAGGCTTCCAGCTCCCCTTGCCTCTCTTGGGTGGAGATCCACATATCTCTCACTTCTAACAGGGTATTTCCAGGCTGCACAGTTCCTTGCCTTCACTGTGAATTTTCTAGCACAGACAGGCTGTCCAAGGACACCTGCTTACTTTCTCTTTACAGGTGGCTAACAGATGTAATTGCCCCAGTTATAAGTTACCCACAGTTCTTTCTAAGCAAGCCTACTTTGTTCTTAAAGTACAAAGTATTAGAGAGAAAACATTAAAAACAATAAAAGAACCTACACTCATACTAATAAGCTTTCCAGAGATCATACCAACCCTATCATGTCCTCCAGCAGGAGTAGTTTTTCAAACCCACAGAAGGAAAGTCCTTGAGGTCAGAAGTTCATCACAGCTTCAGCTCAGAACCAGCATGTTCATAACATGTTTAGTTCATCCATTATACAGTTCAGAAGTTTTTTCTCTGATAATTGGTACACAATGGGTCTCTCCCCAGGGTATCTAAAAAATGTTGCCTTCAGAAGGGAGAATTTGCATTCCCCTCACCTCAAGGTACTTCATAGGAAATCCACTTCATATATATTGTTCCAAAAAGACCTTTGAAGCTCCTAAAGTACCATCCAGAGACTGCATTAATCTTGTCTTCCTGTTATAGAAGTTCTATACAATTTCACAATACTACGTAAATATTTGCATTTTATTGACCCTAGGTTTTAACTAATTCAATAATGTTTAATTTAATAAAGTTTATTTTAATTCCATAAGGTTTATCTTATCAGTCTGTCACACTGGTGACTGAAAAAGTTTCCGGGGTGATGGTGAACAATTAGCTGAACATAAGCTCCAAGTGCGACACCATGGCCAAAGGTTTAATTCAATCCCTTTATGCATAAACAGAGGACTCTCGAATACGAGTAGAGCAGTTATTTTACCTCTGTATTTGGCACTGATGTGACCACTTCTAGAATACTGTGTCCAGTTCTGGAATCCACAGTTTCCTGCCTTCACTGCCTGTTGATAAAATTGGAGAGGGTTCAGAGAATGGCCTCAAGAATGATTAAAGGATTAGAAAACATGCCTTGTAGTGATAGATTCACAGAGCTCAATCTATTTCACTTAACAAAAAAAAGTGTAAGGGGTGTCTAGATTACACTCATGAGATCCTACCTACATGGGGAACAAATATTTAATAAGGGGCTCTTCAGTTTAGCAGAGAAGGATGTAACATGACATAGTGGCTGGAAGTTGAAACTAAACAAATTCAGAGTGGAAATAAGGCATACATTTTTAAGTGAGAGTAATTAACCATTGGAACAATTTACCAAGAGTCATTGTGGATTCTCCATCACTAACAATTTTTAAATTTAGATTATATGTATATGTGTTCCTAAAATCTATGGTCTAGGAATTATTTTGAGGAAGTTCTATGGCCTGTGTTATACAGCAGGTCAGACTAGATGATCACAATGTTCCCTTCTGGCCTCGGAGTCTATTAATTTATAAATCTATGAACTGCTACTCAAAGAGAAAATCCCAGTCTTCCCCCAAAAGCAAAATAAATAAAAATAAATAAAAACATATTTCTTTCCTTTCCTCCATGTAGATGACAGCTGTATTCAATCCACCAACTATTCCTAGTTAAGAACAAAATGACAACTCATGCAACTTTCCATGTAGAATTTTAAAACAAAGAAAAATGCCAAAAATTATGAACCTCGTTAACAGAAATATTAATCTCACCACTTTCAGAAGTAAATTCAAGACTAGATTTGAGTATGGTTTTTCAACCAGCTGTGCACCCACATTATAGTCATTTCCTCTAGAACACATTTCCCTAGTTTGCTTATGTGTCAAAAGTCTTCCCAAAAATCAAGATATATCATGTTTACTGCTTTCTCACTATCTACTAGGCAACCAACCCTGTCAAAGAGAGCGATTAGGTTGGTTTGACATGATTTGTTCTTTACAAATCTTTGTTGGCTGTTGCTTATCATCCTAAGATCCTCTAGGTGCTTACAAATTGATTGTTTGACAATTTGTTCCAGGATCTTTCCAGACATTGAAGTTAGGCTGACTGGCCTATAATTCACCTGGACCTATTTTGTTCCCCTTTATAAAAATAGGTACTATGTTTGCCCTCCTCAATCTTCACCCATTTTCCATGAATTTGCAAAGATAATTGTTAATGGTTCTGAGATTGCTTCAGCTAGTTAAGTACCAATTTAATCGGGCCCTGCCATCTTGAATACATCTAACTTATCTAAATATTCTTTAACATGTTATTTCCCTATTCTGTCTTTTGTGCCTTCCCCCTTTTCAATATTGCATAAGTTAAGCATATGGTCACAATTATGATTTCTAGTGAAGATAAGCAAAACAGGAATTTAACACCTCAGACTTTTTGTATCAGTTATTAGCTCTCCTTCCCTGCACTTTCCTGTGTCTTTTTCTTTCTCCTAATATATTGAAAGAATTTCCTTTTATTGCCTTTTATGTTCCTTACTAGATGTAAATCATTTGTCTCTTAACCTTACTGATTTTATCATTACGTGCTTGCACTAGTGTTTTGTATTCATCTTTAGCAATTTGCCCATGTCTCCACTTTTTGTAGGATTCCTTTCTGAATTTCAGATCATCAAAAGAATGAAAGAGACAGAGAGAGTTAATTCCTTTAAAGTACTTGAAAGTCATCCAAATACTATATAAGAACCTAGGTGGCTGAGGTAATATCTTTTATTGGACCAACTTATGCTGATGGAAGAGATTGTAGTATTATTGTTATTACTATCTCACCCACCTTATCTCTCTCATATCCTGGGTCAACATGGCGACAACAACACTACAAAGAACATATAAGAAACTAGATCGATCAATAAATCAAGTGATCTCTTTTTAGGAAAGATTTAAGTGCCTGTGAAAGGGCAGCCCTGCACGGGGTGCTCTCCTGTGGCTGCCTGGGGCACTACACACACACTTACCTCAGTTTTACCTTTATATCCAGGCAAAGGAATACCATCTCTCAGCAGCAGATTTAAGTACTTTTATTTATATAAACTGCCAAGGTCCGCAGATACCTCATAGTATAAACAGTTACACTCAAATCCCCCAAAGAAAGCAAGGTTACAACACAGCAGCTCTTCAATTTCATTCAATGGTCACCATTTCCAGGTGACTCACCTGTGAATCACTAACTACTTTACATAAGAACATAAGAATGGCCATACTGGATCAGACCAAAGGTCCATCCAGCCCAGTATCCTGTCTGCCGACAGTGGCCAATTCCAGGTGCCCCAGAGGGAGTGAACCTAACAAGTAATGCTCAAGTGATCTCCCTCCTGCCATCCATCTCCACCCGCTGACAAACAGAGGCTAGGAACACCATTCCTTACCCATCCTGGCTAATAGCCATTAGTGGACTTAACCTCCATGAATTTATCTAGTTCTCTTTTAAACCCTTTTATATTCCTAGCCTTCACAACCTCCTCAGGCAAGGAGTTCAACAGGTGAAGAAGAACTTCCTTTTATTTGTTTTAAACCTACTGCCCATTAATTTCATTTGGTGGCCCCTAGTTCTTATATTATGGAAACACATAAATAACTTTTCCTAATTCACTTTCTCCACACCACTCATGATTTTATATACATCTATCATATCTCTGTCCCAGTTCTCTTAGCCCCTCTTCCACGGCCTCATGCTCCAGGCCACCTGGGAGTTAAAAACCCACTTCTCCACTTTGAGTCTTCTTCTGTAGCCCCAAGTTAGGTTTCCCATCAGTGGGTTCCCTGCAGTGTTTCACTCTCACAGACCTCCTTACCTGCGAGTCCTAACCCAGCTCAGGAGAACCTCCCTCTAAGACCAACCATTTGTTTATGAGCTCTTGCCCCCAACTTGGGTCTTCTGCCAATGGGCTCTCTGCAGCATTACACTCCCCAGGTCTTCTTGCCTGCAAGTCCAAACCCTACTCCTTGGGACTTCCCTCCAGAGTCAATCAACTTATACTGACCACTCTGGTTTTCCCCCTCATTCCTAGGGGCATCTTCACAAGCCATCCCACTACTTGGCCATGTTCCCCAGCTACTAACCCTCCCCACCTTGCACATAGCTTTCCACAGATCTTATCATTGGCAGCTCTGAGTTACTGCTCTCCTTCAGATCTCCTGCAGCTCTTTCCCTCAAGCAATTAACTGCTGCAATGTCTGTCTCCCTCTTTTTTCAGGCAGCTCGCTCACTTGCCCCTCCTGACTCTTTCAATCTCTTTTCCAGATTGCACTCACCTGTCCCTTTCTGTCTGACTCCTTCTTAGGTTTACATGCCATACTTAAACCCAAGTGGGAGGCAGCTGATAAGTCACAGGTGTACTGGACCCAACTCCCACTTAAAGGGGCCAGACACCCTTTAATCATGCCTAACTCTTTTTGATTTCACTTGGAGTTACACACCTAAATAGCTTTGAGGATTTTGGCCTTCCTGCCTAGATGTGTAGACATACATTCACTCATCTAAGATAAGTTAATTCATCCCCCAAAGTAATTTTTAAGCCTTAAGACTTTTTCTTTACTTAAATTACAGTATGTTTTGCTGTTATCGTCAAGGTCTCTTCTTCCCACAAAGCTACAGTTATAATAAAAAGATAACATGGAAGGAGCCAAAACTGCAACCTGGGAAAAAAGAGGAAGAGAATCTTTAGAAATCAGTCAAGACCAACAGTGTCTAAAAGTTGTTACTATATAATGCTGAATTGGGTGAGCTAAGACTTGGTGTTTTTAGTCCAATTCACAAATGAAACTGGTTAAAACTGATTTTCAAGAGGTATCCGCTGAGATTTCTGGAAGTTCAGAACTTCTGAAAATCATCCCAATTTTATTTAAGTCTCTAAATATTGTTTTAAGATCTCAACTTTAGATACTCAGGGTCCGCCCCCCCCCCCAAACCCTTAAAATTTAAAGCAGTATTAGAGCCAGTAGAAACAATATCAGAGCACTCATTTATGGCACTAAGCTGACTGAGGGGCACCAGTGACATTGGTGGTAATCACTCAGCAGTGGATTAGTAACTGTCAGAGCCTGCCAGGACCAAGAAAGTGTGGTTTCAGAGCAGTGAGGTATTTGGCCATCTAAACAATGAGACAAACAAATTCTCCGATTCCTACCACAGAAATTGGCATGCCCTTTCCACATTGCTTGTGCATATGCAGTAATCACCAAATTAAAAAAACAAAACAAAACAAAACCAAACAATTGGTCCAAATTCATCTGACCAATCTTAGACCACTGAAAACAAAAACTCATGGGCTGTGGCCAGGACATTCAGTACTGCAGTGTTTGCCAGCATTCAAGGTGATTTAAATGCTCTATTTGATTTATATGTGTTCAAATGCTGTAATGTAAGAGGAAGGCAATAGGCTTGGATCTGAATCATGATTAGCAGTATGTATGTCTTCTCTAGTGTATGTCTTAAGGTAGATGATTTTAAACCATCCAGCAAAAAACTCATTATTAGCCATTTGTACTCTTTCAGTTATCCCTGCATTTCATCAGACATAGCTGAAGCAATTACTGCATGATTTTGCTCAGCCATTGTGTGTCTGTGCACCAGCACGTTTTTAAAATAGTAGTAAGTAAATTCGTACTCCAGCTTGGCTCTTAGGGTTCAGACGATTTCTTTAACAGCTTCATTTCTTCTTCAGTGTCCGAGCAGCTAAAGACTTGAGTGTCTGAGATACTGAAAACTGTATAAAATATGTTTTTAGTAGATATAAAAATAGCTTGAATATTCATTAACTTTAGGACAAATATTTTTTAACAAATAATTTCAACAAAATAATTAAGAAAATAGGTGAATAAGAGTACTTCCTCCCAAAGATTTTAAACTAATTATTTCCCATGCAAGAAACACGTTTTTTATTTATGGAAGTAAAAACTAATCTCCTTTCTCAGTTTTATAAATTGTAAACAAAAATGTTCATTAAATACATAGGCATATTTTCTCTTTTAGAGAACTTGCTCTGCTGCATTTTAATAATTAAAATCATATTAAATATAGATAAACTTGAAATGTGATCTGGGTAGTGAAGACTAGTTTTTTCTCACCCATCTGTGACCTATGTGAATGTTAGTATTCACCACCTTTTCTCTATCATAGTAATTTCAGATATGAAATACTGTTGTACCACATATTTATCATTTCTGAGCACTTAAGATCATGACACAAAAGATTTTTTTGTACATTTTCATGTTCATATTGTCATCAATCTTTACTATAGAATGGAGATGTATTCACTGTGTTTTCCCTGTGTCTGTTTCTTAATCCAGTAGAATAAGTACTGGACTGTGATCCAAGAGAGCAGGGTTCTATTCCTAGATCTGTCTTTGGCCTCTTGCATGACCTTGGCAAGTTATTTAGTCTCCCGGTGCCTACATTTCTCTTTATATAAAATGTGGATAAGGATACTAATATCCTTTTTAGAGTGCTTTGATATCCACAAATAAGAAGTGCTGCATAATAGGTAAGTATATATACCCAACAGAGTAAACATTGTATTAGAAAGTAGAGTGGGTGAAATTTTTCATTTAAAAGGGTTTTTTTTAGCAAAACATGCAAAGTTGCGAACAGTGAGACAGTTTACAAAGTCATGTCATTTTCATCAGATTGTTTGTGTAACCAAAAAAAAAAAAAAAGTCATAAAATATCAAAACATTTCATTTTTACATTTTCAAAATGAAACATTTTGGATTTTTATTCAAACAGACCTTTCAATTAGACATTTCCTTTAATTTTATTTTAAAAATGCAATTTAAAAAAAAATGCTTAAAATCAAAACAAAATATTTTGTTCTAAAATTGTTCCCATCTTTTAGATTTGAAAAAAAGTTTGAACAAAAATTGGGTTTGGTTCAACCCAAAACAATTTCTTTTCTCAATAATTCAGAATTGCCAATCAAGTGAAAAATCCATTATTTGCACAGCTCTACTGGAAAGCAAATGAAAGAATGGTAGAGTTAACCTCTAATTGTTTTTGTTATATAGCTAACATAACATGCTAGGTACCCTCCACTGTTTAAAAAAATCTTTTCATACATAAAATGGTGAATAGATCCCAAATTAAAATAATTAATTAAATCAGTGCAATGTTTTTCTAATACAAAGCATCCTTTCTACCTTTCCAAGTTCAAACCAGAACTCTAAATTTGATCCATTAACAAACAGCCAAGTGTGAAACAGTGGGTAAGCAAAAACTCCTGTGTTATTACCAGCCACACTGTCTTTAGAGCTACAGGTAATAAAATCTACTTTTTTTGATATCCCTACTGCATAATATTACAGTAACATATCTCAAAGGCTTTTTAGTAATAACCTGTGCCTAATTCACTACTGTGAATTTAAAAAAAATACAGTGTTTCAGTGTAACTCCATTGTAATAAATAGATTTGCACATCTGTAGAATAGGATTAACAAAGTAATTAACAGAACCTATTGTTTTTAAAATTAGGTGGGTTAGTTAGTTAGTTTTAGTTATAAAATAAAGACACAGGCCAAATCCTCTGCTGGGAATTACTTCAATGGAGCTGCCTCATTATACATCAGAGAATTTGGCCCACATTAGTATTTTCTTTTTACTAGTCATTTCCATTCATATTCAAGCACACCTCATTAGTGTTAGAATGATTATGGCACATTTCTATGTATTAGAGCTGGTTGGAAAATACCCATCAAAGCTATTTTTTTGACAGAGTTTTGGGCTTTCAACAAAACTTTTTTGGGAAAAAATGTCTGTTTTCCATGGAAAATGTGATTTTTGTCAAAAACCAAACTCCATAATTACAAAAATTTGGTTTTCAGCCAAAAGCAAAATAAATAAATGAATAAATATATTAAATTGATTCAGATATCATGCCATGGTGCCTCATAGGAGTTGTAGTTTGCTTGTTCCGTGTCTCCATTCTCTGTGGGCTGTGCTCCTCAGCCAGACTTCAACTCCTGTGATGCACTGCTATGGCCATTATATGGTCATGATTTACCATCTTCCCTCATAATGAGGAGAAACAATGATGCATCATGAAAGATATAGTGTGACCAGGGAATCCATCCTAAAGAGAAGAACTCATGATCCCAAACTACAAATCCTATGAGGCACACACACAGCATTTTCGAATTTTTATATATATA